>NW_024527710.1:5015587-5229756 GCF_017590135.1 Pyrgilauda ruficollis | reverse complement strand
GGGCTGCAGAATTCTTTTATACTGTTGACATAAAATATCTCTGACTGTCTTCATGGTGGAATCATTCTATTTCCTACTATCTGTTCTAGGATGGATATCCTGAGGCAGGGAAGAAAAAATAAATCAACATCTGACCACAAACCACCGATTGCCAGTGATAGTGATGGCCCATCTTATGCCACTGGACACCCTGATTAAGCCTGAACATAAGTTTTCCCTTGCCAGGTGGGAGGAAAACACCAGCAAGATCTGTGCAAGGTTAAGACAGGGCATCTGCCTCCCAAACAGGCAGTGCTTGGAACAACTCATGACCTTCAGGATCACAGCAAGCGACTCATTAGGAGTCTGCTAAACAGCTATCAGTATTACAGCTTATTCATAATGCATGAACAGCTTAAGGGGGTCACAGAGACCTGTATATCCCAGCAGCCTGACTCCAGCAGCGGCCGTACCAGCAGCTTAGGGGAACAATCACAGAGAACAAGCACAGAGTGCTGCTGCCTCCAGTGTATCTTCCCCAGCTTATTGGAAGAGGCAATGCACGTATTTCCAAAGCCATCTATTGCATCTGGATCCAAGAGTTAAAACAGCTATTGATGGATCTCTCTTTCATAGTTGACATCCAGCTGTACTTTTGCCCCCTCCCACCCCCCAACCTTGCAACATCCTGGCAATGACTCTGACAGTTCAGTTGTGCACTGCATGGCAAAGAACTTCCTTCTGCTGGAATCTGCTGCCTGGGTACTTCTCTGGATGTCATTTTCATACTGTGAGTCCCAGTTCATTTACTCTGTACCATTTGAGATATTGTAGAACTCTCCTATTTCTCCCCTCCCCAAAATAACTTTGAGCTGAAGGCATTTATCTAATTAGTGTTGCTTCATCCAGGAACAGTCCTACACTGCAGCAAGGTCTTCTCATCCATCCACATGCCTTTTCTGCTTCTTCTACATTTCCAAAATGGGTAACCAGAACCTCACACAGCATTTCAGGTCCAGGTGAATAATCAGTTTGAGCCAAGTCAAGAAGATGGCCTTTCAGCAACGGCCATTTAGAAGGAACTGTCCTAAGTCAGAGTTCTCTGGTCAAGGCAGGCTGGTTGGTTTATTGTGCAACAATAAGATCACATTCCAGAATAAGATGAAGTTTAACAGAAATGTTTGCTTTAAGGGTCATAAAAATAAGAGATTTCTGTATGGCAGTGCAGAAGCTCCATTTTGCATGGATTAGATTTTCCCAGTTGGACTTGCCAACATGGCAGCAGCAAAGAATGGCATCCTGTATGATACATGAAGTGCTGACAAGGGCCCTCCCCCATGTAGACAGTCAGGTCTCCCCTTTCTTTGACAGTGTGTCTCTCCTACACTGACTTCTGCCTTGACTTTTCCTGCATTGGTGGTGGTGGGGCTACCTTTCCATTCCTTCCTTGCAACCAGTTCAGATCAAAGGGATCAAGAATTATTGGACAAATATCAGTAAGGCCAACAGCAGAGTAGCGTCTGCCTGATTTCTTTTGGAAACCTACATTAAAACCAGCTTTCTCTCCACACACTTCAAGCTGCTGCAGCCAGAAGGAATGTGGAAAAGGGTCATGACAACCCTGTGCCACCTTCTTCTCTAACACCCTCTACTCCAAGAAAGCACCATAGTTTGAAGTTTCTGAATACAGGAGTATTGGCTACAGGAGTCACCCAAAACCACCTTGCAAAAAAACCCAGCAAACTTGCTGAAGACCTCAATGAAACCTTTCTACTGGAAAATACATGCATTCCATTCATGTCATCCTCCATCACTATCTATTGTTTCTATCAGCTCATTTTTGCCCCTCAGGAGCATTTTTGCCTCTCAAGAGCTCACTCCAGCTCTTGCTAGCACAGGCACAAGTATTTCCATTAGAGTCTTTTAGCAGGTTCAAAGACATGAACAAGTGTATTAAACTTCAGTGAATACCTAGTGACTAGCAATGGCCATGCCACCTCTCCTCTGTAAAATGTCGTAAGAACGTGAGATTCATCACTTTTACTATTTTAAGCACAGTGATGACAGGCACACTCAGTACTTGAGTAGGTGAAATGTTTCAAAGTGCTTTTGTTGTTTGCAAAATTAACTCCTATAGGACTGCTAAATGCCTCTACTTCTACACAGAGGCATGGTCTGCAGTTTACCACTAAACATTTAAATTATTTTTTAGAACATAGCTTGCTGTTTCTGGAGAGTAGGCCAAAAACTAGCTCTGTTTCTAAAACACTTGTCTTTCTAGCCTGGGTTTGCATGAAGATGACCATCTCCATGGCTGCTGGCCTGCAGCTCAAAGGACATCCACCACACTGAAATGCAGAGACATTTGCACAAGAAGGATTCTTACCCTGCAATATCACCCTTTCTGAGATACAGGATGCAGCTTCCTGGCAGCTCTTGCATTAAAAGCCTCAGAAAAAGCAAAGAGAAATGCAAAATCAATCACAACACTGTCAACAGTGTCCAATTATGCAGCAGTTTTGTTTTGCTTTGCTTCACTGGCCAGCTGGGACTGAGCTGAGATAGATGATTTCATCTTGCCAGAGAATTTCAGTTGGCATCCAGAGACAGGCGTGGACAGCCAGATCCTTTACTATGAACATACATAATGAACCCTCCAGAAACAAATTATCACAATCGTTTCTTAAAGATGATGCCAAATACTGAATCTCTATTGACATGAAAATGAGTTCTGCGAGTCTTGAACGAGCTGATTTTTATCTACTTGCACAGTGTTAATATTGACTCAGAGACAAAAAAGCAGCACATCAGAGTGGTAAAGGTGATCACTGGCCTTGGATGAATGCAAGACTGACTCAGGTACACCTCAGCCATAAGACATTTAACTTTTTTTTTTTTTCTGGAAGACAAACTCCTAATACTGCTATGAAAGGGGTAGCAATAAAAGATATGGTCACCTCATGCTCTGGGTATATAATTTATCTTCACCTACAACTGTGACTGACCAGATCTGACACCAAGAGTGAAGCTCTCTTACACCATAAGCTTGATTAGGGATATGCTTCTATAATAAACACCAACAAAAGCAGAATGGTTTATTTTTCAAAGGGATGAATGATCAGTAATTACTGACAGTAATGACTTTCTTGGTAGGAACATATTTTCTGTAGCCACAAACCTCTGGTTGGCATGCCTGCCATAAACAAGGACTTCTACACAGATGTGTGCCTACTGGTGTAACTTATGACTCATGAAGATTGTTTTGTATACATAACTTTTGTTTCAGGTCAGCATTTAGCGACCAGATCTACGTTTTTGATCCAGCACTATTTACTAGGAAACTTTAAAGTTAAAACTTGCTATACAGTAACTTCCCACAGCATCCTCAGCAGAGTCATGCTGAGCCTGCAGCAGAGGCAGAGTACCTGCTCCAGAATCACTTCAAAATAACCAGTAATAGTGGTAGAAATTAAAGTCTGCATGTGTTTATTTTAATGGAAAATATCTGTGCTAAGATCAGCCAGGCTTGCTGAAGAGTTGCATGTCCCAGTCACCCCACCAAGAGGGATGACGGGAGACAAGAAATTTAAGCGCACAACTCATCAGGCAGACTACACTGGGGATGTTATGAACCCATCTTTGAATCCTAAAATCACAATTCCAGAAGTGACAGTGGTAAACTAGTTTTTGCAATGCTTTTAAGTAAGGCAGTTACAAAGACAAAACAAAACAAAAACCAAAAAAACAAACCAAATACAGAAAGTTCTTGGGGGAGGAACAGGGTAGCTCCAAGCTATATGTATAAGTGAGAGCAGCAGCAAAGGATCTTTTTACCTGGTGGAAATGCTTATGGTTATTTGGAACCTCTAACCACTTAGCATTTGCACTGAACCATAAGCTCACCAAGGGCTATTTATCACAGCTAAAGCAACCGTGATTAACAAAGTACAGAAGCTGACATCAGGCTTGCACAATAATAATCAAGTGTCCACAAGAGATTAAAAAACAGGCATTTAATTTGGGTTCTGACTTTTTTTAATCTTTTGGTCAGCAACTGGGATATTTCTGAGAGTCCTGACATCACAATTCAATAACAAGGTCTAAATATGGCTTCTACTAGAAAAGCATGAAACCCAAGCTGCTTCTATACTGTTCTTAAAGACTGTTTTACAGTTCTATAGATAGAAACCAATTATAATGAATACAGTCCACTTATATTGATCTGACTAGAAGCTACTTCCTAACATTTTCATTAAATAGGGAATCACAGAAGCAAAATTGAAAATGAAAAAAATATAGTTCTTGGCATAGCCACCTTACCCAAAGTGTAAGCCTTATTAATGCAGGGTCAGAGCTATATCAGCAATGAAATTTAAGACCAAAGAACCACACGCCCAATCCAAAAGGCACCACTTAAATTGAGAAGCAGATGATTTTTGAAATAGTCTGCTTTAGGAAGCTAAAAATTCTTATGTATACTGATAATTATATTGGCTCCTGGTAAAGGTCTACCTGATGTTGCCTAAATGAGTGGGTTTTTTTAAACTTCTCAGTACTGTTTAAGAAACTTTTCTCCTCTACTACATGCTTTTCATTTAATTTATATACTAATAGAGAATACACTGAAAATTAAAGCTATTGATATGATAAAAGAAAACACTGAAGCAGATTCTGATACGAGTTACTTCACTGCCTTCTGTAACCCATGATGGGCATCACCCACCATCCTGGAGAAAGTCTCCAAGTGACACTATGTAGAAGATCATTACATTTGGGTTTGCCAATTATAGGCCCAAAGAACAACCAAATCCCACATGAAAACTCAGGTATGCATCTTATCCAAAGTCTGGCTGGTACTTCTTAACTTGTTTTCAGAATGACAGAAAAAATGCTGACAGTATTTTGCATGCTTTCACTCTAATTGTAAGGTTAGACAGAGAACATGCTGAAAAAGACAGGGTACAGGAGTATGTACATATGGCTCAGTATAAAATGGGAAAGGTATTAAAAGACCCAGTCTAACAAGAAGGTGGAAAGGTACCTAGTGCCATCTCTAATTTTTGTCAGCCTTCATGTAAAGTGTTTGCCCATGTTTACTTACCTGCTGTTTCAAGTACTAAGCAATTACACTGTGGTAACCTCTGTGCTTTCCATGCTAAGTTTTCTAGGTGGAACACCAAGGTGGTCTGGGTCATCAGGGGTAAAGCACAATAAGGATGTGCAAAGGGATCAGTGAAAACATAAAGGACTGCCACAAGTTGCGCGACAGTTTAAAGAGCCATGAATTATTTAAAATGGTAATAAAACATTTAATCTCTTACTTCTCTAGTGACCAGCCAGTGCTAATCCTCCATGGAAAGGAGATAAATTCCTGACAGTGCCAGCTCAACCAGGGAGCAGAAAGCCAAAGCCTTGCTAAGCTCTGCACCCACATGACTGACAGAGCTGCCCAGACAGAGCTGGGTGGGAGCACACTGTCACCCCGAGCTGGGCTGCAGGGAGTGTCCTGCTCTTCCCCAGGGCTGGCCAGCAGCACTGAGCATCCCTGTGGGAGGCGTGCCCAGGTACAGGAGCTCTTCTGCTTGCTTCATCTGGCTTGGAGGTATTGCTGAGGTTCATTCAGCTTGTGCCCAGCATCAAAACTGCCACCATAAAGGAAAAAAAAGACAGGCCACTGATATGACAGAGGAGATTCCCTTCTGAAGGGAACAGAATGCAGACCAGACCCACTTGTTAGGGAAGGCTGCTGTCCCCCTGGGGCCCTGGTTAAAGATGGAAGAGAAAGCTTCCTCCCCTGATACAGCACTCAGATTATAATCCTTTACTGATTTTTCAGGTGTGCAGCAAGGAAATCCCAACAAGAAGTCTGAGGGCAACCAACAGACCTCAGAGCCTTGGGACAACTGGCTATAGGATCAGGAGCACAAGCAGTATTCCCCTCCAGCTTTGTAACTGCAGGGAGTGATGAGTGCAGAAACAAGAGAGCCAGCAGATCAATACCTGGCTCTGAGCCTGGTGTCACCAGCAGAATTTTTGGGTTTTGATAATGGGTAGGTTTACACAACAGCAGGCCTGCTGGAGACACTTGTCTCTCTCCTTGCAAAGGAGTTAGCAGGGCTCATTGAGTCCTAGAGTTTTAACTACAGTTTAAAACTAGATTTGAAGAGAAAAAGAGATAAAAACCAGGCTAACTAGGTAAGCCTGGGGGCAGCACACCAATGTTTGAGGGATGGCGTGCTTAGTGAGGCTGCTCAGACAGCCATTTGCTGTCTCAGTGGAAGCAGGGGATGCAGATCCATGCGGCAGGAAAGGGTTATTGATGTGTTAAGTCCCTCTGGATATGGTGATTATGAACAGAGAAGGACTGGTGAGTGATCTGGTGGCTGAAAGCCACCCTAGGAACAGAAATAATGAAATAATTTTTGATTCTTGGAGAAATTGGCCTGTTTAAGGGACTGGTTGATAGGATCCCTTGGGAGGCACTACTGAACTGCCTGTGGCTAGGAACGCTCTCCAGAGGGGTCTGGACAGGCTGGAACAAATGAGCCAAGGCCATTTCTATGAGGTTCACCAAAACCAAGTGCTGGGTCCTGCATGTGGGTCACAACAACCCCATGCAGCACAACAGCCTTGGGACAGGGTGTCTGGAAAGCTGCCCAGTGGAGAAGGACCCAGGGATGCTGGTTGGCAGCAGCTGAACACAAACGTGAGCCAGCTGTGCCCAGGTGGCCAAGAAGGCCAGTGGCCTCCTGGCCTGTACCAGCAATGGTGTGGCCAGCGGGAGCAGGACAGGGATTGTCCCTCTGTGCTCAGCAGTGGTGGGGCCACACCTTGAGTGCTGGGTCCGGTTCTGGGGCCCTCATGACAAGAAAGACATTGGAGGGGCTGCAGTGAGCCCAGAGGAGGACAGGGGAGCTGGGGAAGGGTCTGGAGCACAGGTGCTGTGAGGAGCAGCTGGGGGAGCTGGGGAGGTGCTCAGCCTGAGGGAAAGGAGGCTCAGAAGGGACCTCACCACTTTACAAATACCTGAAAGGGTGCTGGTGAGGTGGGAATTAGTCTCAGCTTCCAGATCAGAAGCAACAGGACAAGGGGGAAGGCCCTCAGCTGGCACCAGGGGAGGTTTAGATTGGATATTAGGGAAAATTGCTTCACTGAAAGGGTTGTCAAGCTTTGGGGTGCACAGGGAAGTAGTGGAATTACCATCCCAGGAGCTATTTGAAGGATGCATAGATGGGACACTTAGGGACATGATTTAGTGGTGGACTCAGCAGTGCTGGCTTAACAATTGGACTCTACAATCTTAAAGGTCTTCTCAAACCTAAAGGATTCTAAAGGCCCACATGTGTATGCTGTAGAACAAAACCCCCGTAACCTAATTAAGTTCAGGAGCCCAGCAGAGCCTTAAATCTCTTTCTTCTGAGCCTAGCTTTTCTATTACTTTGAAACAGACATCATTAACCTGCAGGACCATCTATACCTACAGAGAGAGTGGAGAAAGTGTCTTGCATTTAGCAGCAGCTATGCTGTATTACCTCAGTAATACAATACCTAAATAACTTAGTAAACTCTTTTTACCTTCTGGGTTTTTTTTTTTAGAAACCTCTACCTCCTGGTCAGAGAACTATCCCTGCAAGCAGTCAGCTGCAGTTGGGACAACGGGCCAGTGTAGGCTGCAAGCTGTGGCTCACGCACAGCTACACAGCCATGCAGAGGCTCCACAGGGTGGGAGGGGGTGGCAGCTGAGGGTGCTCAGCACTGAGGAGCAGGTTACCTGGCCCAGCACAGGATGGGCTGTCGACAAAATCCTGCCACACAGCAAGTAGCTTTGGGAAGAGATACCAAGCAATTAGGTGGTTTCCAATTAGGTGGTTTCTCCAGTTCTTGTTGAGAGGATGGGATTTGACGAACACAGCTCTTGGCTGCTTATTCTGTCCCTCACTGCTGAAGAACCAGCTTTCCTACACCACATGAATGCAGTCACAAGTTCCCAGTGTGCCTTGGGGGTGTAGAGAACAACAAAAGTCTTGGGCAGAAGTTTCCTCTTAACCAAGGAAGGAAATGCACTGAGCTCTTCTGCAGCAGCTCTTGTAGTTTTCCCAGCACCAACTAATTCTCCATTCTCTGCTTGGCAGCTGAGAAGAGGCCAGGTCACTGTGGGTGCGTTTTGCTGAGCTTTTGGGTTTCCATCTGTCTGCATAAGCACAGAAATGGTGGAAATGCTGTTCTGCGCTATCCCAAGCACATTAAGACAACTTAGGCAGCAAGAGCAATGTGCTGATGAGGGCTCTTCACAGCAACTAACCCTGCTGTACGCAGAAGGTGACGTTGAGAGTTTATACAGGAGGAACAGACAATTGAGAACATACTGCTGGAACAAAAGGCGCTGGAACTGGCAATCTGATCAATGATCACAACATTTCCACTGGACTTACTCAACTTAAGCATCTAGTGCACTGGTGACTGCACACAGCTAAGCAAAACACCAGTTTAGACATACTAGCAATCTACCTTTGGCTTACTTCAAAAGCCTTTACCTTTCTGCGAAATCAAAACTCCACAAAAACTATGAATTTTAAAGTAAGTTCAGAAGCTTATAACACAGAAACATAATGCCTTGAAATAAGTCTGACTTGCAAACAAATCATTAAATGCATGACTAATTTTTCTACTTTACTAAAAAAATACTGGGCTCTTTCCCAGCACTGCCTGAACATGACCAAATTTAATTCAATTCTTTTTTTCTCCTTACAATAACTTGGAGCAGGAACAGACATAACCCTAGATTTTATTTTGTTTTGTTCCAGACAGACAATCAGTAAAGAATCCAGTGTTGCTGGGGGAATAAGTAATAATATCTATAAAGCCTGAAAGCTCAATCAATGCTATTATAAAACTACTGCAGAAATTTGTCTACTGCATAGTGTTACCGTAATTGGTGACAAGCCTTCTTAATAAAGAGTCTAGTCAGTGAAAGAAAAAGCTGTATCCTTCTTGAATACTGCATTATAGGTTTTCAGTAGCATGAAACAGAGGAGATTAAGACAGTGCTGCTCAGTTCATGCATCTGGCAGACAGTTTATCAAAAGGCACAAAACACCTGAAACAGCACTGCTCCAGCTGTGTATGCAGCCAGGCTGTTGTGTTTGGGATGCACCTCAGCAATCCCCTGTGCTCTTCAGTTTTCACTGGTCTGATCAGGCTTCAGAGCTCAACCTACCACATGCCTCTTTGGCAGGCCTCCTGGACACAAACCCTCCCTCTATTAATGACATGCAGAAATGGTGCTCTACGACCCTGTTTCACTCGTCCTTTCCTTCTTCCTCTGCCCCTGCCTGCTCTGGACAAAGATACATCTAACAGTTAAGAGACCAGTAAGACAAGTCCAGCTGAGTCCTGCCTTATAGGGAGGCTGAGGTCAGGAGTGCATGATCAGGAGCTGGGCTTTACTGGGTTAAGCCAAGCATACGCCAACTGTACTGCTAAAATATTCATGGGTTTGCACTTATGTTACATAAAAAGAATAAGAGATTGCAGTTTGAGAAACCAGTGCTTACATAGCCTGCATCCACCCTCTTTCCCTGTCACCCAGTACAGGTGACAGTGCACTGCAACAGTCTTGGTGCACTTTCATAACAGCCAGCTGATGTAGGACTCTTCCTCTCCTGGGGCAGCACTTTGCACTTGCCCCGGTTCAGCCATGAGATCTCCACAGGTCAGCCCCTTTCTTCAGCCTGGTAAGGACCCTCTGCACAGCCTAGACCCCAATGGTATCACTTCTCACCCTTGCCCCAGTTTGGGGCCACTCACAGCTCCATAAAGATGCCTCAGTCTCCTCTAGGTCACTGATAAAGGCAGATGGTAAGACAGATCCTGCAGCAACATCACTTGCCACCAGACTCCAGCAACTATCTCAATGGGGAATTCAAAGACTGAACATTAACCTCAGAAAATTATCTTGGGAGGCTTCTAACAGACTCACTGGGATTGGCAGGAGGGTCAGCAGCAGGTGCTGGGCTCCCTCAGCACAGGGTGCCCACATATCTCAGTGCCTGGATTGCCTGAGCACCTGTGGTTGGTACCTCCAGAACCACAGCTGGAGGCAATAAGAGCAGAGAAGCTTTGGGTACACCAGGAAATAGCCTCACGCAGCTCTTTCTGGGGGGCTATATGAAGGTGACATTATCATAGCCATGATGTCCAAGGCACACACAGCCACAGCATAAAGAGCTCTGGGTAGGCATGTGTGCATTCCTGCTTTCTAAAGCCTTTGCCATTTCACCATTTTCAATATGACATCCTGGTCACCAACTACTCAACACAGACACCCCAGCTAAACAAAGCTGACAGTAACCACACCGGGAAGGGGAGGATGCCTTGGGGAGGAGAGGGGTCAGGAACAGGCAGGTAGCATCCTGCAGAAATGAGCACCTTCTCCCCCTTTCCACAAGACACTGCTGTAACGATGTTACCAGGAGGAAGAATTGTTGTAAATAAGAGTTAAATGTTCAGACAAGCACCACACTGCAGAGTCATGCATTGTTAAAACTTTAAAAGGATACTTGTTCAATTATTTTTTTTGGTTTTTCTTCATAGAAAACTCAAGGGAGGGATTGCTCCATCATTCAAGAACACTAATAACATTCAAATTATGCCTGAAATCTCTGTCTCTCTCTAGTTTGTGACTCTGCCTGGACAAGTCACTCATGGAAAGAAGTAAATCCTTCCTCCTGAAGGAACAATGGTACATATGGCAGCAGGACTCACAGAGCTACATACCAGCATGTCATGGGAAGGACCAGTGAAAACTCACTTTGGCTAAGAAACAGCTGCTTCTGAGAGTAGCATGTGGTAAACACTTTACTCTGGTGCTGTCACCTTAAAGAGCATTCAGGGGTGTTACAAGGAGTAAATACACATGGTTATGCACAGGAAGTGCACGTGTACAAGTTGTATGCAGTATCCCAGGTACTACACTGTTGGGGAAAATTTAAGAAAACTTTGTAATTGATAAGAGAAAGGCACGATGTAAAAAACACCAAAACCAAGAGGTGCTATTCCTGTACTAGAGCTAGTGGCCTGTCCCACAGGCAGAACAGCACAGGCCTGTGGATCTCACAAGGCACTATGGTACCAATGATGGGAACTGAAAGAGACATGAGAAGAGTTACATTAAAAGATACTTTCAGGAAGGCAGGCTGTCATTGCTCATTGAGAAGATAACTAGGTGGCACTTCAATGCATGCACTGCCTGATGAAACTAGTTTATGAATGGGCTGAAGACATTAAGAAAATACTAAGAAGATCTAAAATAAGGCTCCTGTGGGTGTGCATCCACCACACCTCTCTCCAATGGCCTGTGTCCCCCATACATGCAGGGGGCCTGCAATGCTTGCACAAGGAAGGTGACATCAGGTTCAAGGGCATTAGGGCTGACACCAAGCACAGCAAAACACACACCAGCTCTTGTGCACAGGCCAGTACATACAACTACCGCAGGCACCAGTGATGCACTGCCTGGGGCTGAGCTCGGGTTCAGCGTGTACTGAATATGGGGTTTGCGGACTGAGCAGGGCTGCACCGTGCTCACAAACCCGCACAACCCGCCAGCGACCCATCCCGCCGGACGGATTGGGCACGCTGACACCGGGAGAAAGCCCGCACGCCCCAGAATGGATGAGTCATAGTTTACACTGTCTATCCACTTGTCCCCAGGAGCAGAGCATCGCTCTCCAGTGAGCCCAGCACCGCGGGGCTCCGCCGCACAGCGAGCTCGGCTGCCGGCGGCGGGCACCGGGCTGAGCCGCTGCGCGGGGCCGCTCCCGCCGAGCGGGGCTGCGGCTCCGAGCGCGGTCCCCGCTCCGCCGCTCCCGCCGGGGGCTGGGGCGGGCCCGGGGACACGCCCGACGGCGCGGCCGGCCGAGCTCACCTGCGCAGGCATGGCTCCTCAGGCCGCCCGCTCCGCACCGCACCTCACCGCACCGCTCCGCACCTCACCTCCTTCCGGCGGCTGGGCGCGCCCGGGCGGGTGAGCAGCGCCGTCTCCTCGCAGACCACGGCCACATCCTCCACGAAGACACAGTCGGGGAGGCTCTCGTCGGCCGGCAGCTCCAGCACCTGCAGCCCCAGCTTGCCCCGCAGCACACCCACATACAGCTGATACTCCCTCTCCGCGCGGGCGAAGTCTACCTCGGGGCCCGCCGCGCTGCGCAGCGCCTGCCGGCACAGCGACTCGGGCAGCGCCCGCACCACGGCGTGCGTGCAGCGCCCGAAGGCGGCGAGGCCGCCGCCCAGCCCGGCCATGCTGCGCGGCGGGGTCGGCGGAGAGGGACGGGGGACGCGCGGCGGGGTCGGCGGAGAGGGATGAGGGACGCGCGGCCGCCGCCGGCGCTGGCAGCACAGAAAGCGCCGCCCGCGGCCCGGCCGCGCCCCATTGGCTCCCCACCAGGCACATTTCCATGGGGCCGCCGCCGCCGCGCCCCCATTGGCTGGCGGCGGCAGTCGGGCCGCGCCATTGGCCGCCCCCCGCGCGGCGCCGCTTACCTGTACGGGCGGGCCCGGCCCGCCCCGCGTGTGGCCTGAGGGCCGGCACGGCCCCGTTCCGCTAGTTCTGTGCGGAGGCACGGCTGTGCTGACAGCGTTGTAACCCCGCGTCCAGGCACATTCTTTTCAGCTGCGATGGGCAGGGGGAAGGTTGATGACCCTCGGGCTCGAGGGTGCCTTGGCTTGGCCGCCTGCGAGCCCTTTTGCCGCTGCCTTCTTCCCTGGTGGCACAGCTGAAGACCAGGCGGTTCTTGTGGGTGACCAAAGGAAGAATATCCCATGACAGGGACAGCTCCAAATAGAAATCTTAAGGAAATAAGCCCAGCCGACTCTGCTGTCCTGGCTTTCTGCGGGGCACTCACCGGCAGAGCGTGTCCGCCTGCTCCCACTCCTTCACACTATTAAGGTTTCCGCCTCTGTGGAGAAGGAGGGACACCGCTGCTGTGCTCCACCTCTGCCTCAGGGACTGCAACAATGAGGGTTTCACACACTTTTCCCTAAACAAACGCTTCCCTCGGCTTCATTTTCTCCAGTTTTACCCTGGCTGGAGGTTACCCCGGAGGAGGGCCAGCCCTTGCCAGAGCACATCTCCGTCTCCCGGCAGTAGGCTAACGAGTCCTTGTGCCACACCTCCCGCCACAGGCCACATCCACAGCACTCAGCTGCCCTGCTCCTGCTCCCAAGCCACCCAGGCTTCTCCAAGGTTTGTCCTCACCAGAGCAGACAAGAAAAAAAGAAGGAATATGAATTTTCCTTCCAGCTCTGCTTTTGCTGGCAAGGCTTTTGCAAGTGTCCCTCTGGTCATGGAGGGGACCCCACTGGCACACAGCTCTGTGTTCCCCCTTCAGAGCTCAGACAAAGGCCAGGCAGCTGCCTTGGCCATGCTGTCACAGATATCTGCAGATGTGCAGCATTTGGTATTTGGGAATAGGGTTAATGAACAGCACAAAGGAAATACCAAAGTGTGTTTCTAAAATGGCAGCTCACTAGATTTTCGTCTGCATTTTCCACACGTTCTCCAAATATTCTGTAAAGGCTGCTTTTACTTAATGTGCATAGGCACAGTTATTTGAATAACTGTAATTCACTGAATAATGCACAAATATTACTGTGCTTGAACAAATGGACAGGTAATTGAGTTGATATCATGTAGGAGACATTTCAAATTCTTGAAAAACCTCTACAAGTAGTATCATACTGCATCTGGTATGACATGTAAACCCTCCACCATTGTTAAAGCCTATTTGGACTTATTACATATTTGGGATATAGCCATTGGCACAGTTTGGTTTTCTTTTAGTTGGCATCATTTTAGCCAGAAGAAAAAGTGCTACTATCCAGTAATTTTAAAACTGCCAGGGTTTCCTGCAGCCAATGGATTAGAAAGTTATAGTTAATACAGATATTTTTGACATCTGCAATCACTTCATGTATTTGTAAGTGGTGACATCATTGAAGTTACAGGAAATGAGGTGATGCTACACTGAGATCTCATACACACATGACATGCTCTCTAGGACAGTGAGGCTCGCCCCAGAGGCACAGTCACCAGTCCAGCTCAGGTGGCCACGGCTGCTCCCTGGGAGCTGGTCAGGTATCACTTCTGACAGCTCCTCAATAGCTTCTTGGGCGACAAGGCTGGAGAATCTCTTTGTGAGACACAATGCTATGAGACAGTGCGTTCTAGGCACACAATTGTGTGTTGGAAATTCATATTGTAGCTGTTTAAACAAGGTTTCAGAACTAATGACTACAGTAAAAAGTCATTTGTTTTCCCATAAATGTATAAAACAGTTTAAATACACATTAAGATCTGTTTTCTGATTGTGATTATTGTTCTGTTATTTATGGTGACTAGAAAGGCATCATTAACAATCTAGGAACAGATGCACCCAGAGCAATATTGTGCATATTTATCATAAGATTATCAAAATATCAGTTTATTCACAAATTAACGTTACAAAATACAATGTGTTCACATAGTCTTATGGGAGTGCTGTTAAAATTCATCATATGAAGTAATGCAAAATAGATCAGCTACAGGCACCAACATAGTATTTAAATATTCTCTACCTTGTTGAATATCCAGTATTTTCCTGTAACTATGTCCTGCTGGAGAGACTAGTATAAAAGAACAAAGCTGCCCCTCAGCAAAGAAAAAAGCTGTGTCACACTGTGGAAGTAATGCAGAACAATGAAAACTGTGCTGCTAACAGGATATGGACTACAGACCGCTTGAGCATTATCACAGAAGGCTCTATTTGGAACGGAAAAAATGCTTCATACAGAGGAGGATGCAAATCCAGGTGTTTTGTGACTGCACTGCACAAAGTCATCTGCTGGCAGTGACAGGAAGAAGAAAACTGCTTTGCAAAATGCACTTGAGTTTGCATTGGTGAACAGTGCATTCACAGAGAAAGGAATAGATAGTGAAACAGGAGACATGGTTTAAAAGTTATGACAGAAAAATGTTGATACCCAGAGTAAAATTTTATTCATTTGACCAAAAAAAAAACCCAAAAAAACAAAGGAGCATATCAATAAGATTTTTTTTCACAGCCACAACTTGAGAACAGCCTAAAGCTAGGTAAAAAATAATTACCACAAAGATGAAGGGAACAATTTCCACAATGCAGAAGGCAAGCAACAAGCTTAAACTGAAATTGCATCAAGGAAAAGTACAAAAAACTTTCTGACAATAAAGAGCAGAGAAAAAGATTGCCTGGTAAAGATGTGCAGCCTCTATACCAGGTGTTTTTTGGGAAAATAAACATCTGCCAGGAGCAGAAAGCCAGAGATGGGGAAAAAGGATGGATAAGGAGAGGTCCCTTGCAGTCCTGTGATTCAATTATTATTTTTACGCTGGATACTATTGTTTTAGTGAAAACAGCTATGCAATGATGAGTCTAATGTGCTCAGAAGCAAATTCATAACCTTTACCTGGGTCACTGAAGGTCAGAGATGGCCAGTGCTGTTGAACAGTTCGTGTGACCATGACAAAGGAGAATTTGGATCACTGATGAATACAAATGCATACCACACAGGCAATTGCTCAGGCATGATAGGCAGCTGCAAAGTTGGAAAACATTTCCCGTTGCTTGGAAATGCTGGAACATCACCGCCGTCCCCAAAACCTTAATGGACATCTCTCACACTATTATTGAAATGCTGCTTGAAACTCCAGAGAGTGAAAAGTCAGGACAAGACAGCAACTGAACCATTCAATAATCAGCACATCCCACTGTAACAAAGGGAATCTGCACCAGAAAGATGGAGAGACACTGAATTTCACTTTAAGTGAATTTCACTTTAAGTGATTTCTTCAGCTTCATGAAAACTGTGCAACCACTGCACAGCCAATCATCATTATTAACACTGATCTGCTGGAAAAGCTCCCATTATGACCAATGGATCATTCTCTTAGAAGAGGTACATGACCAGGTCTTACTCACAGCCACGGAAGAGAAAAATGTTACTTTAATCATGCCTTAGATACACAAGCAGCGACTCAAAGGGGTTTTCACCCAGGTAGTTGTCAGAAGTTTTCTCTTTCTGCTCTTCTACTGTAAAAAACCACAGTGACTCAGTGAATCAGTATTTCTACTAAATAATTAAGTGTCTGGGCTCCTCATTTAGAGAAGCTGAAAACATTGGGCAGGCAACAAGGCTCTTCACCCCACTGCATGGACAAGTTCCCAAGGGCTTTTTCATTTTCCAAATGCTGAACAGATTTGTTTGCCATTTATTCTTTATGTAACAGATACTTCTGGAAGATGTGATGCTTCTTCTAGATGTTCTTCAGCATTTTCCCTTGCCTGAGTTGAACCCATGCTATCTCAGTGTCTTAACGGGGTCAGATAAATTCTATATATAGCTGGTTCAGAGGAAACACAATATTTATTTTGTCTGCTATGGGATAATGATCTGGGTGTTTCCTCAGCTGGCATTTTGCATCCTGAAGAGAAGAAGGAATTCCCATGAACGGACAGCTACACAGTTGTTGGGAGACAAAGCTGTCAGAGGGTGATTCTTTACAAGGCAGCTTTGGCAGCATTGTTGCCATGACATGGCACCAAGCAGCCTGGACATGCAGAGGCACAGGGCATTCCTCACATTTGCAGTCTTCCCACGTGTTGTGTTACAATAGATTGCAGTTATTGTGTACAACCAGAATCAACTTCTGGATTTTCTTGGCTGAGCAAACAGATCACTGAGGCAAGAGGTTCAGGATTCTGACTGTTTATCTTCTGTGCTCCTATCTCCTCACCTTCATCATGCCTTATGACCACTTTTACCCTTCTTTCTATGCAGGAGAAAAGCCACTACTTGAATTTTTTAAAAAAAGCATAGATTAGGTACCACAGGTATGAGATGAAAAAATTAGATTAGTAGTCTGTGGAAATTTATACTGAATTACATAAGTTAACATATCTCTTACAGAAAATGATAGAAATGCACCATTTGTGTCCCTGATGGACAGACTTCCCAGAAATATGCTAGAAATGCTACTCCAGCTAAGAGAAGGAGGAGACAGAGCTAGGATAAGTGTCTTGCAAATGGTTATTGTTGTGACTGCAACATAGCAATATTTCTGCTATCAACAGTAATTTTAATAAAGCATGCTATTTTATAAGCTTGACAAGAAAGCATCAGCTCTAGGAGTAGAAGGGGAAATGGTTCATGCCATTCATACTTATGCAGCTACTGTTCAATGGGTCTCATGAACCCAAAACCAGCTGCTGTGAAGTGCTGTAGGTGCCCACTGTGGGGCTTCCTGAGGGAAGGGTGGGATAAAGCCTTTGCTGAATCACTGCTGCTAAACTGGGCTGCACTGGTACAAGGTGAAAAACGCATATGCTGTGCTCTTGCCTTCCCTTCATATCTACCATCAAAACTATGTCTCAATTGCCTAAAAAAGCAAATGCTCAAAAATGCTGATGGATGCAAGTCAATATTTTTGAAACGTAACTTGAGTTACCTTTTAATGTTTATCCTAAGACTCCACTCCCCTGTTGCAGAGCCAGTTGACCAGCTGGCAGCACCCTGCAGGTGTGGCAGGCTGTCCTTCCCTCGCATTGCCTGAAAAGCCCTCGCAAGCTCAGCAGGAAGACACGGTGACATTTGGCTGTAGCGTTTTTTGCTTTTCATGGTTTGCATTTCTCATTCCTTCTAGCAGCCAGCTGCCTGAGAATTAATTCACAGCCTTTCTTTTCAGTTAGGCATCTTTTGCCTTGATTTATAAAAGCTTTGTGCATTTTTTGTGTTGACTTGGTCAATAACTTGCAAATGCACCTATGAAGCTTTAAATTTACATGAAACTTGTTAAAGTGGAATTAGCTTTTATATCCACATCAAACAGAATGTATGTGTGCATATATATAGATATACACATGTCTATATCTATGTGTATGCACATGAGCCAAAAACTTTGTGATTTGCTTTCTGTTCCTGCAAAGGGCAAGGAGTTCTTTCGCCAGCTCCCTTAGCACTGAGATTAGTGCTAGAGACAAACAAGCAGATAAATACAACACAAATCAAGCTAAGAAAGTTAAAGATTTTCAATAGGCTTTTCTACCAAGTTTATTAATATGCTGTCCTAGGTGTCAGAGTTAAGAGGTTCGAAAACAATGAAGGATACATGGATCAGCTATAGTGTTAGTGTATCCAGTGGCAATAACTCTTGCTATAATTCCTCACGGAACAGGCTTGAAATGATCTCCTCTTCTTCAAAGGGGAATGTTTAACAGCTGTTTGCCCCACCACGGGGGCCCAGAGGGTAGGTGCTTCCAATGGAGGCAGATAGAATACAGCAAGTGACACTGGTTGGAAGGCTTGAAGAGGCAATGGGTGATCAGGGATCAGCATTGTTTCATTTGAACTGCTGTTCCTTATCACTTAACTAAGAGGTTTCTTGATACCTCAAACTCACCAGCTGAAATAGAGAGGAGAAATGGTGCAGTTGAGGTGCAGTTCAGAAAGGGGCAAAACTACTCCCAACAATGTCACTGGCAAGTAGTGCCACCACACATGACAGAGATCGGAGGCAGCACAGAGGAAGGACACTGCCTGCAGCAGATAAATCTGCAGCAGATAAACCTGCAGGACACTGCCTTCAGCAGATAAACCTGTACCCTTGATGTACTGAATGTTTAATTCCAGGGGCTGCTGAGCTGAAGCATCTATGGGCTTCATGGGCTTTAAGGTCTGTTTTTTCAAATGTCAGTAAGAAGACCAGAGCTTATCTCTGTGTATTTAGTATTAGAATCATGTATCCTTGTAGTGCAAAAGCTTTGTCATGATGTCCAATTTGAACCTCTCAAGGCATAACTTCTGCCTGATTGATTCTCTGGTATAACATGTAAACCCTCCTCCAAATGTCTGTTGAGAAGAATTTGTCTCCATTGTGTTTTAACTGTCTTTCAAGTACCCATAGGTTGCTTCTAGTTCCTTTTTTAGCCTTCTCATTTCCCAGCCAAAGAAGCCTAGCTCTCCAAATCTCTTTCCATGCCACATGTTTCAGACCCCTCATTACCATGGTAGTCTTCTGCAGGGCAATCTCTTTTCATGGGGCAGCTCCAGACCAGAGACAGTATTCTAGATATGGCCCCACCAGTATCAGGTAAATGGGGATAACAATTTCTCTTGGTTTACTGGCCATGATCATCCTGGTGCAGCCCAATACACTATTTGCAGACTTTGAACCTGGAGCCCTCAGTAACCCTCAGATCTTTTTCTGCAGGGCTCCTGGTTAGTTCCTATTGTGTACAGATCTACCCATTTGCAAATGTTTGCAGTTCTCCTTGTTGACCTTCAGGAAGTTGCTGTTAGCCCAGTGCTCACTTTTCACAGGGTCCATCTGAATTCTCCCACCAATCAGTACAACTCAAAATAAAGATTTCCATATCAAGCATATTCAAACCACAAAGAGAAAAAGGTAGATTAAACTGATTTACTGCTGTTAAAATCAACAGCAACCTTCTATATGTAATACTAACCCTCTTACCCTTTCACTTGTTTAGGAAGAATTTTAGCCAAAATCAGCTCCTTCCTCTTAATTCCATGGAAATACGCCTGTATTGAGCTCCAGGGACCTATGTCTAGTTACACCAATAAAATATCTCAATCACCTTTTCTTGTCCTGTCTTGAAAATGATGGCTACGAGTCTTTTTTCCCCCTGAAATCCTGAGAACTTGTGATGACCTGTAAATTACTGTTTCCTATGTGCTGCAGGTGTTCTGCACCAATACTTCTGTCTGATGAGTTGATATTTAGATTTCTCTGTCCTTCTACATTTGATAGCAACTTAATATTTTGTGGAAATCCAACTGCTTTAATTTTAGGTAGACATACAAACACTGCTAACCACATTATTGGAAAGAAATGAGTGTTGTCTTAATAAACAGCTAGGAGAAGTTGGTTCACATAGTGAACTTTGCTGACCACATAAATTCAGGTCTGTTTGAAATGTACTTGTGAAATCAAATGCAGAGGACCAGTTACGCCTTTTACAATCTAACTGCAAAGATAAAATCAGCACTGAATGCAGAGACCTCTCACTGATTTCTCTGAGAGCTGTAACAGAAAATTTCATGCATTTTGGCAGTTCTACTCCTTACTGCTATAAATACATATAGACTAGTGCCTCAAAATGCTCATATTCTTATTCCTTTCAGGATCAAGGAAGAAATACCATATGGTAATAAGTGCAGTAAGTGGGGATGGAAGAAATTTTATTGTGCATCTATATAAAATATAATTATTTAATGATTATGATCATAGTTTTAGAGTATGGATAGATAGATCTAAAGTATAATTATGTGCTCACTTTGACAGATGCATTAACAGCAAGAATGGAACTATATACTTACTTATTCTTTTCAGTTGCAAATAATAGAAATCAGCTTTTTAATAGCACAGGGGAAAGCATTCTTTCATTTATTTTTCACAGGAGAAAGACACATTTTTAAAGATAATTAATGGTTTCAGGTCATTCCACTTCTGAGTAGTCTTCTTTCAAGACGTGAAAGTCAAAGGCTTGGGGAAGCACCTTGTAAAAAGCAATATCTGAAATATCCTAAGTAGGATATACCACACCATGACTCATTTCTCAAATTCTCTCCAGAAACAGTGAAGATGATAAGACAGTGTCATGTGGGAAGCATTTTGTAACCAACGGTAGGACTGCTGGGTATAAAATGAGACTATAACCCAACCCTAATTAGCAAAGGGGATAATAACTGTTGTATTTTAACAGCTGTGTGAGGTACCAGATGACTTTTGCTGTGTGTATTGTCACCTTCTGATTAGAAAGGGAGAAATATACACATACACACACAAAAGTAATGTAGTGATTCTAAAATATTCTAATATGCAAGACATAATTCAAGACCAGCCTACTGAAAATACATGATTTTCCTATTTTAAATTTGACAAATATGAAATCTAAAACTCACCATTTTAATCTCTATTCTCTTGTTCACATATAAGGCTTTCTTTCCACTACAGACTACTTTAATGGGATTAGTTACTAAAGTCAACTCTTTCCAATAGAGTCTATTTGAATTTGATTCTTTTTTTTCCCTAGGCATCAAGTTAAATCTTTCCTAAAGAAAGAAAACAAAAAAATATCAAGACATGGCAAGTCAATAACCATATTAATCCATGTTAGACATTCCATAGATTCATAGAAAGGGACCTAGAAGGTCCTTGGCTGGAAGGGACCTTAAAAATCCTCTAGTTCCAACTCCCCTGCCATGGCTAGGGACACCTGCTCAAAGCCTCAACCAGCTTTAAACACTGACAAGGATGGGACATCTACAACTTCTCTGCACAACCTGTTCCAGGGACTCAGCATCCTTCAGTAAAGAATTTCTTCCAAACATCTCAGCTAAATCTCTGCTTTTAGCTTAAAACTATTCCTTCTTGCCTATGTAAAAAGTTGCTCTTTCTCTTTTTTATAAGCCCCCTTTAAGTACTGGAAGGCCATAGCAAGGTCTCCATAGCCTTGTCTTGTGCTGGCTGAACAACCTCAGTTCTCTCAGCCTATCTTCTTAGGAAAGGTGCTCTCTCCTGGTAAATCAGAAAAAGCTGTGCACACATTTACCCTGCATGGGCACACCAATCTCCATTACGTGCACAAAGAGACTAGCTGTATAAAAATGTTGGTGCCTAATGATGCTATTTGCATACTGCAAAATGCAGTAGTGTGGGGTTTTTGATTACTTTGCAAAAATAATTTTACCTCCTCTCTCTCTCCCCAACCTTTTGTAACAAAATACTCTTTTTTTTTTTTTTTTTTTTTTTTTTCTTTTCTCCTAGTGGCATCACTACATAATACTACATAATAGTTTTCTCTTTGTTTCTTTCTTTCAAGATCATGACTTGCACCAGCTACATCCTCCTGGAACAATGAAACTGTCAAGGAAAAAAATGTGGCATTTAGCCCATGAAATTTGGAAGCCTCTCCCAGAAATGATCATGTTGACTATGGACATCTGTGTCTTCAAAGAGAAATGCAAAATCCACTTCTTTGATCTAATCCTCTGCTCAGTAACACCGCATTTATAAACAAACATGCATCATATAAAATCAACATTAGCTTTCTCCTCTTCAGCAGGGAGAGAAGGCTCCTTCTGTGCCCATTTTATTTTTGGGGCACAACTACACATTACAGCAAAGAGACGCTTTATGTAAGGACCTAGATAGGTGGAGATTTTCAAAACTAGCAGCACATTGAGCACGGCCAGTGTGGTAAGTGAGTCAGTTTTTACCATTAACGCCTTGCAATTCTAACCACACATTCAGCTGAAATCCCACCAGAAATCTGCTGATGAAAGCAGCTTTAGCTTCATCACAGCAGTGACAGGGAATGAAGATACACATCAGGCTGATGAGCACTAAAAAGTAAATTGTTTGTCCAGATGGAAATCCATAGCTCTCTTTACACTCTTCATTCTTTGGCAAGATCAGGAGCTTTGGATGGCAATTAAAGCTTACCCAGCTGCCAAGTGTCCTAATGATACACACAAGAAATCCCACATTTCGCCTTCTACCTGAAACATCCCTTGTGCCACATTCATTAAGCTCATTACAGTCAGACCTGCTGTTGCTAGCACTGATGTATATTTTAACACAAAACTCCCAAATAAATCCTTGCTTGCACCCAGCCCCACCAGTGAGGAATCCTCCCAAAGCACTGCAGATGCTCTGTGGTGGTCACCAGCCTCCGTGCCACACAGAGATTTTTCACAAGGCCCTTCCAGGCAGTGTTTTCCCTCATCCACCACATTTCCAGTGTTTTCCACCTCCCACTGAATTTTTCAGGCCACCTTCCCACTTGTTCAGGGCGCTTCCCATTCATCACTTCCCTGCTGACTACTCATGCATTGGCCATTTGTTTCTTTGCTCACACTGAGCTTCCCCACGTCCTTTCCAGCCATCCCCTGACTGCACAGGACCTGCACTGCTGCCCAGCGTGGGCTGAGTCTGAGGTGCAGTGCTGGCAAACTGCATGGACTGGGCATGCAGGGCACCCAGCAGGACGCTCAGCTGCCTGGGCAGGGAACCCCAGCAAAGAGCCCGCCAAAGGCAGAGGAGACCGACCGCACTTGGATGGACTTGTCTGCTTCTCTTGGAATTGAAGCCAGATCCTTCATGTGTTTGCCAATTACAGTGCTCATCCATCTTTTGTGAACTGAGGCAGGTCTGGGTTCTGAGGAAAGAGCAGATTCTACTTCCCTCATCAGGAACAATATAGCAAAAATTTCTCATAGAATTTCATAATTACTTTAATTTTCCTGGCATGTTTTTGGAGCTGTATAAATAAAAGTAATGGAGAGCTGATTTTGAGCAGTGAGTGGAGACAGTTTCCAGGAATCCTTCTAATCGTCCTAGACCAAAATATTTTTCCAGAAGTTTTCAATAAGTCAGGTCTGAATCTGATGCTATTAGTGAAGCTGTGAAAAGTATGATAACGAAAAAGAGCCACTAAATCTTAGGCTTCTTATTTTATCATGATGATTAACATTTTATTATGAATTATATTGGGAAAACCCATTTAGTACCCATGGATTCAAGAGCAAGAGGTCTAAAAAGCTCCGATGAAACAAAGGTAATATAGCATTCTAGTCAGCCCAACAGCTCCAGACCACATTGCCCAAAACATTCTATTGCATAAATCACTTTGTTTATGCACAGAATGGTTAGATTATATTAAATAAGACTAGCTGAACAGGGTTCAACAATATCCACCAAGTACCAACTAAGCTATGGAAAACATCAAGGGAGAAAAGAAAGGGCCAGAGGGAACCCATCAGTCCCTGTGAGCCATCCATAACCTTTTTGTTTCCATCTAAGGAAGAGGAAGGTTAAAAGAGTATTATTAACATTATAAAGTATTTGCTTGTGTTACACTTTTTTTTTGGTTACTTTAATAGCATTTTGGTTGCCTGTGGTGCACTGCTCTGGAAGGGCAGAGAGGCCTTAAAGGCAGGCATAAATGAATTTATACTGCCTGAGAAGCACAGGGGCACCTTAGAGCTAACGAAAATGGTCTCCACTGTCAGAGAAAGGTAAAATATTGAACAGCTGTTTCTATTGTTGATACAAAAAGTAGTTAAAAATTTCACTTCATTTCAATGTGTTATAGTCGACCAATAAATGCCATACTAATTCTCTTTTAATGCAAATAATTCACATAAACTTAAACCATTGTAAATAAAGCCTGAGGGGAATCCTCCTTGAAGGAGGAAAAGACCAGCTGTCCTGCATCAGTTTGCACCAAAGGGATGCCTTGGTATTTCATAAAAGCTCCCAGTCAGTTCTAGGTGTGGGATCATCTATCACATTAGGCAATGTGTCACCCTGGTGAAGTGCTGTGTAATTTGCAGTGCTGTGAACATGGTTTGTAGTTATATTTGAGAGGGCCATAGGACAAAAATTACATAGTTTTTACATTTAGCTGCTACTGTAAATTCTTAACTGACATTAGCTCCTAGGGATTTTCCAGCAGTGATGAGGAAGAAGAGGGGGAAAATACATGTTCTGAACTTCTTAGACTTCATTTTTAAAAAGGGAGATTTAGGAAAAAGAATTAATAATGTCTATATAGGAATGCTTCATTATTACCATTTTTGTTTTGTTGTCACTTCAACTGGACAACATCCCAATAGGACTAGCATGCCAAAAGACACAATTTTAATTTTTTTTAAAATTTTTTTAAGGTCTAAGTCTGGCAGTATCTGTCGAGATATGTCACAGCAAGACCAGTTTTCTTCTCCTATTTCTAATGATTTCTGAGCACTGCTGTCAGGCAATATTTGGGTCTGGAAACCAGCTCCATAAAAAACAATATCTTATAGCCTCTTATGAACATTTTGGGTGCAATATTGATCATAGTTGCTGACTATTGTGACAGATACTCTCCAGGACACAAAGCAAGAAGGCCCTTCCTGCCGAGGCCTTCACAATGGAATTTAAGGAGACAGACCCCAATCCCAGTGCAAGAGTACATACTCGGGGATTCCCTGGGGCTTACTGTCATTAAGGGACCAGAGGCTGAAATGTCGGCACGCCAATGCCATCCCCAAACCCGGATCCCAGGGAAATGCTGGATGATTGAAGATTAGCAACTACTTAATCCATTTTGGCCTGGAAAGAATTTAAGAAGAATGAGAAGCTTGAATTAAAACTTGAGTAAGCCTGAAGCTATCTTGACATGTTTGTGAAATAAATTCCCTCCCGACACTTTTCTATTATTTCAGTTCTTGGATCATCATTCTTTGCATGCTGGGACCAACAATGCCTTTTATTGTAGCCTGCCCAATTTTCCTCTTGCACACAAAGGGAAAGCTCCCTTGGTGAATGCCAGAGGCAAATACTGCTTTCTCAAAAATTACATGGGAGAAGTATGCTTTGGCTTTTGTTTGCATACTGTAAGCTTCAGCCACACTGAGAACAGGCTGAGTCATTCATAAATATGGCCTTTGGACTTTAAAGGTCAGCTGTGCTTTTCATAATAAAAACCTGTTAATACAGAATCATCCTGGCAAACACAAACAGCAATTTTAAGTGAGGTATCACAAAAGACCCACCAGGATTACCACTCCCCCCCATAAACTGTTGCTCTGCAGTCTACAAGAAGCAGTACCAAAACAAGAAAAAGTTTTCAAGTGAAGGTGGTCTTGGAAAGGTCTAGGAAAACCTATGGTATTTTTCACATACCATATGGAAGAAGAAGTTTACAGAAATGCCTAACACAGCTAAATTTGAGACTATGTAGACATTTGTATACAGGTGGCCAGCTTAGGAAAGAAGTGGCATGCAAAGGACCAACTCATGGATGAGAAGACTTGCAGAGAAATGACAAGGGCTGGTTGCAAATAAGAAAATAACATTTGAGGCCTAGAAAAGCAGCACAAGCTATTTCCCAAACATAATGAAAAACTTAAACTCTTTCAGGGGCTTAAGGGTATTTAAATGCAAATGAACTTCCTTCACTCAACCCAGAATCAAGACCTGCTTAGAAATTGTTGGATTACTTTCTGTTGAGTAATCATAATATTTGAGCATCCAGCATAGTTTGGGAAAGGGCTGTGAGCATGGTAGCTGGGTGTGCATGGGATTATCTCCTGTTAAATAGCACAGATGTCTGCTCTAAATGTCGTAGCACCTTCACAGCTGGGTTCTGTGTACATCTGTTTGGTGGAGACTAACTCCCTTACATGTGCCTGAATGCCAGTACTCACTGGAAACCTGATATTTTTATGAAAATGAGTTAGAAATATGTAAAAAGGAGTAGCATGGAGTTACTTTTATACAAGAGCCACAATATACTTTAAAATTTAAATGGGGTTGATGAAAGGCTGTGGGATGACAGACAGACACCAGAGTCCTCCAAGCTCATGCAAGCAGTACTGGGAAGCAGCTGTGCCTTGTACTGCTCTTTGGCTCACCTGCCTCCTAAGCATCTTCTTCCTTTCCATTCCTGCCAGTAGTCCCACCACCTCCCTTCCATTCAAGCTCTCTGACTCGGGTAACTTCCACTTCTTCTTACCCTTTTTGTCCACCCAAAATATGTCTAAGCTCCAATATTTCTCTACAACTCAACTGAGAAGTCTGGGCTGACCTGGTTGTGATTGCAGCATGGCACCCCTTCTGGCTTGTAATGCTTCTTTTCAAACTGCCCAACTCTGGGATCCCTCAAAGCCATAGCTCCTCATGAGTCATCCAACCTTCATCAGGTTTGGGCTTCTCAGAGTAAGCATGAGGTCAGTTGGAATTTGCCCTAGGTCCCTGTGACCTCAGTATAAATACTTTCACCATCTTCAGATCTATTTCTTGCTCTTTGAAAATCCAGCCCTGGCCTCATCAGACTCTAATATCATCTCTGATATACACACACCCCTGGTGCTCCTTCCAGGCTCACCCTGCCTGATGTTCTCTTCTCTTTCTTCTGTGCCACCTCTCCATACGGAAATGTTTTGCTAATTCTGCTCAGTTTATCACATCTTGTCTTTTAAATCCCTCCTCAAACTCCGTCTCACCAGCCTGCTCACAATGCAAACACATTAATGCCCATTTATTTGCTTCAGTTTAATGTCACATTGCAATATGAATTAACTCTTTCCCTGAGTGCTTGTCTGGTGGGGTGCCAAAGGAGCAAGCTGGGGGGGGACAGGACAGGTTACTGAACACAGGGGAAGGCTGAGAAGGAACCAAGCATTTCTCCCAGATATCCATATCAGTTAGTGTCACCATGGTCCCCACCCCCAGGTTCTTCATCCCCTCTTCAGTCAGCTCTTGGTCATGCTTAAATCTGCAGTATTAGGCTGTGTGGCCAGGAAACTTGTGCCATCTCAAGAGAATTTCTCTGAAAACACCTAGCAAATTTCTGGGCACTGCCAATTTACCAAAGGGAAGGCTGTTTCTATTTCCAAATAATATGAAAATGAATTTATTTGGAAACATTTGTTTATAGTGTTTGATAAATGTTTATTCATGCTGATTAGGAGTGATGCTATTCCTATGCCCAGTTTGTGTGTGATTGGAATTATGTATCATTTCAGCTGACTGCCTCTCAGACCAATGTAAAAAGCCAATGCTGGAAGCCTTCAAGTGAGCATGTGAAGATGGAAAATTAAATAAGAAATTAGTCACATTTTAGAATATTTGGGCTACTGGATTTCTATTGCAGATATCTAAATGCTCAACTCCCTCACACCATATTGTTACCCTGCTCTACACCCAAAAAGACATCAGAGATATTGTCATAGTTTCTACATTTGAACTTGTTAAGGTTTGATCCTGTAACCTCTGCAGATCATGAAAAGGTCAATCCCTAGTGAAATATGTGTTTAATTTGTATTTGAAGTAATTTGTTTTGAAACTAGACCTGGGTTTATTTTATACAGAAGCCTTAAGGATGACATTTTCTTAAGCTTCAAATTGTACTCCAATGAGTAAGATCTTATTTTAACTTGCTTATAAGGATTTATCTTGGCAAGTGGCTGCAATGTGCTATTTTATTTGTAGTTAATGTCCTGAAAATCAAGGCATCACAGACATGTTTTCTCCTCTGCCATTAGAGCAGTAGGGAGGAGATGTGCCAGTGATGCCTGAGTGGATTTATGAGACAAGCTGTCATGAAGATGGAAAACAAGGGAAGAAGTGGCTGTGGATGGATGAGTGAGCCCATGCAGGAAGAGTGCTTGCAATCCACACAGGACACACCATAGGGGAGCTGGGACCCGCATATTGAGAGACATTTATTGCCTCAATAATGAAGAAGAAGATGAGTATCCCAACCAAGCAGCAAATGGGCTGAAAACGAATAGCAACAACTGGATACAAATAAAATTTATAAAAGCATGCTCTAAAGCTAAGCAGAGAGATACTGATATAATTTAGAGTCCCAGCCTAGGCAAGTGATCCAGACTACAAACTCCCCGGAAAGCATAGGTCTCTCTCTGTATTTTAATACACAAAAGAAAAATTGTCATTTAGGCAATCACCTAAGTGATTGTGCTTGTATCTTCAAGCAATATTTTAAATTCACAAAGCAAGGGTGATAGCCCAAGGATATGTTATTTCCCACAGAGAAAAGTGAGCTTAGGAAGAACAGATCACCTTTCTGCCTTGAGCCTACACATACTGGTGCTGACTCAAGGGAGACTTTCCTAGGAAAAACTGACAAGGAGAATGAGAATAAAATAGCAGGCAGAAGAAAAACCATGGAGACAGGGTGAGTATGTTCTGGTTGCCATTAGGAGAAGCAGGTTAGGGATGGGTATCTTCTCAAGTGTTAATATCTCAGCAAGAATCTGACCTGAAACACAGGGCTCAGCACTACAGTAATGCATTTTCTGTGTCTGGATCTAAGGAGGAAAGAAATCCATTTCTGCAACAGAGCTTGGACTTTAGCTGGGACAGTCCTCTCACCCCTCCTGCCCAGTACCCAGGCAGTCACCTCAGAGTTCACCACACACAGGTACTTGGAAATTGTTTTTAAAAGTCAGATCTCAAAAGGACACCTTTTTCCTCTCAAAATGGAAAACTTCTTGTACTAGAATCAAATAATTGAAAAGTTGCTGAAACAAGAGAGTAACAGTTAATCCTGCCCAAAGGGTAGATCTAAATTCTCCCTGGAAAGGCTACTGCATTTGGGAGTATATATAGTGGTTAACCAAATATTCAAGGGACATTAGTAATTACCATAACATCCCACCACTTACTCTGTCAAATGCACAATTTATGCAACAAACCAATAACTTCAAAAGGAATTTGTTTACTTTAAAAATAGTTGGAAATACATTTCCAACCCACAGTTTTTCCCCCAATGCCTTCCTGTCCCCACCTCAAAAAATGTGTGAAAGGCTTCTAGGTGTTTTGTGCAAACACCTTTCCCGGGAAATTTTCCCTCAGTGCCATTCACTTCTAATGCGTGCTCTGCCAGGGCACACAGCTCCTTCCTTTCCCTGCTGTCCTGGCAGAGGTGTCTGCTGGCTGCCAGTAGGAGATGGCTGCTCCTGCTGCTGGCCCCCAGGTCCAGAGCCCTCCTGCTGCCCCATCCATCCACTATGGGGAAAGCCAATTGGCTTTCAAGCTCAATGGAGTAGGAAAGGAGGGTCACAAAGAAGGCTGCTGAACAGAAATCAAACTTTATGCTGCCATTTCTAAAAATCTAAGATTTATGAAAAATATACATCTGGAAGGAGAAATACATCAGGGAGTTGTAGATGGGTGTCAGGAGCCAACAGTTCCCACCCTTCTGCAAAACCAGCACCAGTAGTCCAAGCACCAGAGGTGTACTGGGATGCAGGAAAGTTCATCCTTCTCTTAGCTGCTTTACTCTGGACTGCAAACAACCTGCAGCCCTGGCTGGACAGCCCCTGCCCACAGGGAGCAGCTCCTCTCCATGGGAACAGCCAGCTCTTCCACCAGGAACCTGCAGCTGTCACTGGCAAACCAACCAACCCTTATTGTTCAAGGCTACACTGACTCAGGACCCTAAAAATAAGAGGAGCTGGTGCCAACCCCTGTGCTCTTGGATCTCATAGCCCTGATGCTGAGCTGACCCACCACTCCTGGAGCACTTTGCCAGCTGGGCACTGGCCTGCCCAGACTCTCTGTAACCCAGAGCTCTGCCATTGCAGTGAGGTGCCACACTGGTAACTGAACGCTTGCTCTTTAAATCTGATGCATGTTTGGAACTTGCTTCTTGCCTACACTCTGAGAACAACAAATACTCTTAGGGATGAGGGATCAGGATTGGTCCCTAATAATGCCATGTTTTGTAGAAGCACTTCAGTTCATGATGGCATTTATTTAAGACTGTGGAATATTTATAGACAAATGGAGCAGCGCAGTGGAATAAAAATACACTTTATAACTTAGGTTTATGTTGTTAACTGACAGTACTGGTAACCAAGAAAGAAATAGTGCTGGGTTATATAATTTTCCTCAATCAGTCCAGCTTGACACGTTAGGCTGAGCTTAACTGGTACCCTGAGCTTGTGCCCACTGCCTTCAGCAGGGCCTAGGACAAGGCTGCCAGTCTCTCCCTTCCCTCAGCACAGGCACAGAGCTGGCTGCTCCCTGCAGCATGGCACACTGGCCAGGGAGAGCCTCAGCTGCACAGGAGGCAGTTTCCATGCCTGGGCACAGCTTGTGTCCCTCTGTCCCCCTGCCCCCTCCCTGGGCACAGCAGCACCTGCAGAGCTCTCCTGACCACCCTTCTCCTGCTCTGCTTTCTGCCCTACTCTGCCTCTGCCCTTGATGGCTCTGCAGCTGAGCCTGTGTTGGCAGAGGCTCATCACTAAAATAACTCCGTAAGGCTTAAAGAAAGGATCTTGCAAAGATGTGGGAACTGAAAGCCCCACTTTGTTCATATTTGTCTTCCCTTGGCAGTGTGCACGCCACAGGCCTATCATCTTGCTTCCAGGCTGAAATAGAAATTCAGTAATGCATACTTGGGACGTTCTGTCACTGCAGTAATAATTTAATAGTGACAAATAAGACAGGGAATAAAACAAACAGATGGAAAATGGTCATCCCCATCCATGAACACCTGCTCTGGGATGCAGTCTGTAATGATCCATATACACGTTAGAGACAAAATTACTTTACCACCTGTTGGAGAATATCTGTTCAGATTTGGGAATCAACAGTCTAAAAAGTACCTAGTTGTACTTTTGAGAATAACAGATTATCTCATTCACCAAAAAAAAGCTCTTGAATTGGGAAACAAAACAAGAGTAAAAACTTTCCTTAAAGAAAACCAGTATGAGGCCCAGCATTATTCCCCCCCAAGACAAGTCACCAACATCATAAACTTCCAGGACTTTTTCAAATGTGTGTTATTGAACCTGATTTTGTTCAAAAGAGGCATTCTTCTGACTACAAACAAGGTGGAGCCTTTCATACATTTATTTGCCAGGTCTTAAAAGCATTTCAGCAGAAGTCAAGAATTTTAAAGATTTTTAAGGCTTCTGAAGCCCACATTGAGTTTGGGAAACCTACATACTCATTACTGCTGAAAGGCAAGGCCAACCCAATGGTATGGATAAGCAAGATTTTAGGAGCATAATAATACTGGCAGGCATCCCAGTCTGAGTACAGTTTACATTGAAAAAATCCCTTTGCAAGAAGACCTTATATCTGTTCCCTCAGAAAAATTAGCTGTGTTTATTAGTTTTTTCCAGAGAAGCGGAGAAATGAAGCAAAGAAAACATGCCTCTATTCAACAGCACCCTCCCAGCAAAAGCTTCCAGTCTCCATCCTTCTGCTGGAATGTGTTTTCATTCCTGCATTTTGACAGTATCTCAAAATGCAGATGGACAGAGTGCTCTTATGTAAAGCTGGTGTGGCTTTGTGCTGTGGAGTCACTGCCCAGTAAAATTTCAGCTGTTTCTGTACACGAGGGTTTTAATACTGGGATTTCTGGTCTTTATTTGTAAGAAGGACAGATTTAGGTATCCACAAACTGAGTAGAAAGAATTTTATTTCCCCACTCTACCCTCCCTTCTGGTGTTTATGGAAGAAGCAGGATAGGTTCTGAACATGCACTGATTCATTCTCTTGTCTTTTTGAGTGCATATAAACACATTAAAACAGCTCACTAGCTTTCCCCCAAACAAAAAGCCCAGGTAGATGGCATCATGTGATAATTAATTTCCTAAGGCAGCAATACTTCTGCACAAACAGGGCAGACATAATTTCAGCTCTGGACTTTGAACTGAATCCTTGATGTCCAACAATGCGTTTGAAAAAACTTAATTATGGGAAGAAAAGAAAAGCAGATGTAAACATGGGAAGAAAATTGAAAGCAAGTGGTGCTTGAATTTTGGTGGTGATTATATAAAACAAGTGTGAGCACAGAGAATATATATAAAAGCCTTACTGCATACATCAATATCAATTATAAACCATCATTCCAAAAATAACTTTCCCGGCAAAAAAACATATCCACAGGAGGAACAGAAGACTGTTATATAAAGGGATTCAGGGTCAAAAAGGAAGGTCCAAGAACAGAGATCTATTCACAACTCTGAATTACTTCACCTCTTTGATGGAAAAATACAGGGCAAGCATAAGGCTTTCTCGCTTCATGTGGTTAAAACTATAAATATATTCTCTGCTGACCTGCAGGTACTCACTGATGCCAGGCAGACTAAAATGGAATTCTTGCCAGCCTTTCACTCCTTTTTTTCTTTGATAACAGGTACATGTTCACAGTCCTTAGCCACAGCATGGTTCAAAAATTACTTTGGGACTTTTACCGGTAATGATAGCTATTTTTACAATCCTCTTGCCTAGATCTGTGGGATTTTCCCCATTAGATAATTGCTATTTTAAGAGTAACTTGTCAGCCAACATGAGAAAGATGAGATCCAAACTTTGCACTGTTTGTGTCACCATCTTGAGTCAGTAATTGGTAATGCTGTAAAACAAATCAGTTTAGGCATCTGAGGCTCAGAAACAACCTTTGACCAAACTAGGCACTGAGAGTAGACCTGCCCCAACAGAAAACCATTCAGCATGTTTTAGATGCTTTTTGGCAGAGAAAACTAATTAACCCTGTATCAAGATGCAGCCAATTTTGCTTCTAACCCCTGCATCAGCCACAGGGTCATGGAGAGCCTGGCAGTGTCCCACTGGATTTACCTTTCCTTGCAAAGGGCATCCCTACAGGCACATGTCCTGCTGCTCCTGGCCAGCGTCGAACTTAGAGCAATGCAGATTATGCAAGATTTCAGCTGTATGGGAAAGAAATTGTTATTTTTCTTCCTGCACAGAAAGGAATGGATTTAGCATGTGCCAGACTTGCCTCTTTTTTTCCCCTTGACAACTTGCAGCCCATTGTTTATCAAATGGCACCCTGAATCTTCTGCGTCACATTTGCTTTGACTAAAATGCTTCACTTTAACTAACACAATGTGTATGATGGCAAAAAAAATTTTTTAAAAAGCAGGACTTCTCTGGAAACAAAGTTTACTACTTCCCACACAAATTAGATGCTAATTTTCTTAATGAAATAAAATATTTGCATAAAACTCTGCTGCTCTCTATTCCAGACGTACCCAGAGTTTCATGCTGGCTCTTTTCAGTATGACACCTGATTACACACATGGTGTAATCACCTCACCTTCTTGCCTTCTGACCTTTTTTATTTCCTCTAACTGAAATGAGATTGTTCCAACAGACACAGACACCTGTGTCATCCTCTGCACCAAGAAGTTTTGGGGCAGGCCAAAACAGATGATCTGTGTCTCTGGCCCACACTGAGGTGATGCTCTACTGCATGTGATCCTGTGCCATCACCAAGCAGAGAACCTGCCAGCAGCTCAGTGGTCACAAGAAGATTTTGGCTGGACCCCAGTGCATTCCAGGATGACAACTGCTACAATTTGTTAATAGCTTGAAAAATTTAGAGCAGTCTTAGCACTGCTCCAAATCCTCCGAGGCTGCTTAACCTCCCTGCTGCACTGTTGTGGCTATCAGAATCTACCTCCTCAGTCCTCTCCAGTGAAACCATTTTAATTTTTGCCTTTAAACAGGCAAAATAAATAAGAAATTCCACAAGCAGTTCATGAGGACAGCTGGAGTCACCTGCAAGGGCCTGCCAAACACAGGCAGCTCCACAATGCCCTGCTGGCACCACTCCTTCTGTGCAACCTTCTCATCCAAGCTCCACTCAACCTCATTTGCAATAAAAAAATTTTACAAATCTCACTCCTTAAAGTGCCTGCCTGTGAAGTATCAGACTGTCCTGAGGGGTTCCAGGTGGCTGCAGCCCTTCCAAGCTGATAGCTTTGCTGTAAACTCATGCATCAAAGGGTTCAAACATTTATGATCCTGAAACAAGACCAGGAGATCTGCAAAGGGTACTTGTACTGTAACACTAATTTAGCATTTTTAAATAGTACCATCTTCTCCTAAAGCCAATATTCATGCTTGGATTTTTTTAGAAACAGACAAACAATATTCTTTTGAACTTACTTAAAATTTTCTTTGGAGATTTTTTTGTTCAAGCAGCCACATGATCTGTACTTACTTACAGAAGGTCTACAGTGCTTTTGCTTTGGTTTTTTTTAGAGCAAGCTATACTTGTAAATAAGGCCTCTGATGACTAAAATGGCATGGGATCAACGTGTGAAGCTTTTTCAGGCTGTTATTAGAACATCTAAGAAAACCTGGTTCATTTTTTCCTCTGCACAGGCAAGTTTCCTCTGCCTCTGTGTACAGCAACAGAAGAGAGAAAAACACGGGGAAGATGTTGGAAAATATGATAGTAAAACTACAAACACTGACAGGTGGGCTCAGAGGAGGCAAATCTCTCCATCATTTTGTTTTTAATGGACTGGATTTGATAGTGAAGAACTGCCTCCCCCTCCTGTTTAGGAAGGAGCCTATTTACAGAGGAAGACTGAAAGGTCACAGGGCTGGAGCATCAGAGGATGGCATTAGCATTTCTCTCAGTTCCTAAGCTCTGCAGAGCCACTCCAGTCGCCTTTGCCCTCCTGCCTCTCAAGCCCTCCCAGGGACCCCTCCTGCAAGCAGGGGTGAGCTGGCTCAGCCCAGGTGTGCATGGGTTCATCCCCAGGAGCAGCTCACACGGCCTGTCCAGATGTGCCATTTCTGGGCTGCACTTGGCCACGAGCGGCTGGCTGCCTGCTCCAGCTGGGCACAGCACTCAGACCAGCAGAGAGGTGGCCAGCAGGCGAGGACAGCTCGGGCAGGGCAAAGAGGGCACTGATGGCACCTCCCCAGCCATAACCTCCCTTTTGGTGATGCTGTGGTTGTGACGGCTGGCAGCTCCCTGTGCCCAAGGCAGGGCTGTACCCTCAGCCTTGCTGTGCACCCACGCTGCTGGCGGCCGTGTGGGACCATGGGCAAAATGAGTAGCACAGTTTCTTGTTAGGAACATTTGAAAGCAGTTTCAGAGAAATGTATCACATTTGGAAAACTCTGTGTCACAGAGCTGTTGTGGAGGGAGGAGACAGGAGGTGGAAGTGCAGCTTTACATAAGCGGGAGAAAAAAGCTTGGCACTGCTTTCAGCTCCACAAAATCTGAGCCTCTGTTAGCATGGATGGAACAGTGGTTGCCCAAGCATTCAGGTAATTTTTCCCAAGCTATACTCCTGAAGGGCTATTTTTTCCTTTTTTTTTTTTTTTGTCACACAGCATCTCCCAGGTCCTGTACTACTACCTGCCATCAGTCTCCTGAGGACAGCAGGACTGAGTGGCAGCAAATGTCCCAACAGGAGCCCAACCCCAAGAAGCAGCACCACCACCCACATCACCCCTGACCCTCTTCCCTGCTGAGCTCTGCTGGCTCTATTCCCAGTGGGATGCTCACCCTCCCACGGTGACATTGACATCCCCCACAGATTCTCTGCATCACAAATGAGCTGCAAAGCTGCCAGCAAGGGAAGAGGAAAGGACACCTCTGAACTCCTGCCCTGCTCTCTTCTCTGGCAGCCAAAAGCTGGGCAGAGCCTTCCATCAAACTGCAGCAGCAAAGGCTCACCCAGGGGTGCTGGAAGGCACTGGGGTGGGTCCAGCCACGTCTCCATGCCCGGGTGGCATGGCCAAGATAACCAGCTGGAGCGCGGAGGAACAAGAACTGCTCCGTGGTTTTAAAAGGGGAAATTATTTTTCTGCCAGACCATCCCAAGCTTCCAGCACTCACCACACCATCTGACCATGGACTACATTTAAAACATGCTTTCTGGCTCTTTCTTGCCTGGGAAAGGATATGAATAACAAGCTGGTACAGCCTTCTTATAATGTCACATTTTTCTGGTTAGTAAAATCTCTGGCAAAAACATGAAGAAGCGGATGGCTTGCTATGTGCCAGCACACCAGATGCAGGCTGGATGCCTGTGTGGTGATGGACAGCTGGACATCACCTTCTCTAGCAGCACCCTGGCCTGGGAAACATCCTGACCCTGGGGAGGTGGAAAGGTAGGCTGACTCAGAGAAGACAAGTGCCCATTTTCCAATAGCCCTTCTACCAAACCAAACACTTGGAAGCACTGGTGGAGCCATGAGCAAGTTGTGGGCAGTTGAACTAATGAGACTTCATTTCCTATGGATTTGTGTCTTGCGGTTGGACTTTCCAGTGTCTGAAGACCATAGGAGCACCAAGGAGACACTCTCTGTGGTCAGGGTGTTCACAGCCTCTCCCTCTGCATTCCCACCTTGGATTCTTCCTCCAGATTCTAACTGGAGCTGGGCTCAGGCCATTAGCTCTCCAAGGGCATTGGCAACATCCTCTTCCCCCAGCTCCTCACCTTCCCTTCCTGGGCTCTGCCTCTGTCATAATCTCTTGGAAACAAATACTTTCACTGTGGGGTTGGCTGAAATAGATCCAGTGAACTCAAAAACAGAGAGCAAACTATCAGGCAGAAGTGACTAACAAAAATGCCTATAGTAAGAAAGCCAGCATAACAACCTTACATAAACATTAAATATAAAGCAGGAGCAGCCCACATCCTTGAGAGTAGAAGCCACAAATGAAAACTCAAGGACAGGAGATGCTGGGCATGTACCACACACCCCTGAGCTCTCAGGGCAGCGAGGGAGAGGGAGGGAATTGTGATGATGGCTCCCAGTTACCTCCCTGGACATCAGCACTGTCAGCTTCCCAAGCTCCCCCTGCATCCTCAGAAAGCTCAGCAGTGCAGTCCCTGCTGTGGGTGTGAGGATCAGCGAGCATCCCAACCACTGCACAGTCCTGCCACAGGCACCCAGCACAGTAGCACAGGGGTGAGTGGGAAAAGGCTGGGCAGGCACACACTCCATTTCCCACATCAAAAGGGGATCTGTTTTGCATATGGTGCTTACCCTCAGTGAAATTAATTATGTAGTGCCAGCAAGGAAACACTGAGCTTTGCTGACCTGCACATGGTTCGGTGCTACGGACTGACTGCTGCTGCACTAAACACTGCCTCACATTAATCTCTTGCAAGGGCACAGAGACTAATGTTTCACCATGAAGATACACGACAAAGTAAACGGAAGAGATCGGATGCAGAAATGAAAGGTTACCCAGCTCTATTTACAGTGTTGGAGGTGTCATATGCCCAAAGCTACATAGTTTTTAAAATAGACAGAAAACGAGGGGTTTGCTGTCAAAGGCAGGGGCAGGAGCACGGTGCAGCCCCAGCACAGTGTCACGGTGCCCGCTGGAGGGGACCAGCGATTCCCCTGCCCCGGGGCTGCAGCAGGAGGGAGGAGTGATGCAGGCACGGCTCCCTGCATGCACACTGGGCAGGAGCCAGCAGAAAAGGTGGCTGGGCTGAGGGAAGGGTGCTTGTCGCCATGGAGAAGCAAAGCCTGGCCCCCAGAGCAGCCCTGGCACCTCTGGAGCGTTATCCATAAGGCAGAGCCAGACTGATCCCAGTGGTGCACACCAGAGAGACGCTAGGCACAAACAGGAATGAGAGAGGCTCAGGCTGGGTTCGGAATTCCAGCCTGAATTATCCAGTGATCTTCTATTTTCCCTATGGGTTGGCTTCCCATGTGTAAAATGCAGAGGCACATATAGATAGCTTTTCCCACTGACAGTAGAACACATGCACTAAGACTGTGCGGCACCAGAGACCACAGATTTAAAAATAAATACCTTTTTAAGACAATGAAGAATAAATACCCATCACATGAACAAGTGCAAAATTAGCTGGGACTGTGTTGTCTGTGGAACAGGAATTCACTTTGCTGTCAAGCTGGTTTGTGGCAGAGCTGACTGGCCACAGGGTGGGATCCTACAGCACATCCCCTGCTGCAGGAGGCGACCAGGACAGTGGGACATGGCCTTGGTCTGTATTTACAGCTTACTCCATGCGTCCCACACTTACTTTCTTTGCGTGACAATCTGCTTCCCACAGTATTTTTCTTCCTAAGACTAGCATGAAAATGAGAGCAGAAGAAACCTAGCCTCAAACTGCTGTTTGAACAGCACTGGGTTACTAAAAAGTAAAGTTTAAAAAAAAAAAAAGCAAGCTGAAGATGCTATCATCTGGAGTAAAAGAGGCTAGACTGAGAGTCAGCAAGAGACTTCAAGACAAGCTGAGGGAAAGATGGCTCTTCTTCACATCAACAGCAAAAAGTCCCTCAGCAACTGAATCAGGTCTCCTCTGCACTGGAAATCAGCTTTTGGATGGGGCCAGCCACTCTTTCATATTGACTGCCTATGCCACAGTGACAGCACCACTAACACCTAATTTATTTTGTCCATTTAGGAGACATCTAGTTATCTCAATTATTTAACAATGTGTAAAATTACAAACATATTCAACTACAATATGTTCCTCTTGCGTAAACCTCTCCTCTTGGCCACATACATAATGAAAACCCTGTTGAGTCAGTAATAAAATCCAGAAAGCTTTCAAGTCTCAGAACTGAATGTTCAAATTTTGTGGCTCACTTCCTTTTCTAACCAGACAGCAGGGCTGCCAAGAGAATTTCTGGGCATTCAGCCCCTTTTGATATACATACACACACAAATATATATATAGCACTCTGCTGGGACTGGCAGAGCGCAGGCACTAATTGTTTTAAATGCAGTATGAACAAATGCACTTTAAAAATAAATCAGAATACTACTTGTTTTCATCTGACAGAACAGACATCTCAGACTTGGACAGGGTAAACGATCAGCTGCAGCTCTGTCAATAAATAAATATTTGCATTTCACTCCAGGAGAGGAAAAATGCAGCACCAGTTTTGGGAACAAACCTCAAAAATTCCCGTGTGGAAATACCATGGCTCTTTATGCAAATAGACTGGTCACAAATGCAGATGCATGATTAAGGTACTGTGTGCAGGTACAGGTCAGATGTGATCTAGCACACCACAGGTTTGGAGGCCAAGCTCTGCTCCTGTGAAAAGCAGAGCATCCTGACCCTGCACTGGAGCCAAACAGTAATGAGCACACTGGACCAATCACAACTGGGAAGTTTTGATAGCTAAATACAAGAGCTTTAAGGTTATAATACACAGAACACTTGTGGATCCTGCCCAAAAAGGCTAAATAGCTTCTAAATCCTTTGCACTATTTATAACAACAACCACCACCACAATTACATTTATTTCTCTTCAGAAGCACTGCCTGCTTTTGTATTTATAGTGTAAGCAGCATATTAAAAAGGGGACCAAATAGATTTCACATATGTCAGTGCAATCCAAGAGCAGCAGCCATGTGAAGGGACGGCAAATATTCAATGAGTTTCATATGGCATGGAAATACAAAGCAGAGTTCAAGTCTGAGAGTTTTCCCACACTTTGGCTGAGTACATTACCAACAGGCACTGTGCAGGAGCAGGAGGATCCAGGGCACGGGGCAGCATCCCCACAACACCCAGAGGTGCTTAAACTGCTGTGGGAGCAAAGACCACGGAATGTGAGATACACTGGCAAACAGGCACTGGCTGAGGAATTAGACTCTGTGGCTCTTCACCTGACAGGCGGAGCAAGGTCATCCTAACCTACCCTGCACTCTAAACTGGGAGATTTTTACATCACTTTCATGATGAAATTTTTCCACTGTCAGTGGGCAATGAGTCAGAAGGGAGAGGGGAGGGATGATGTTTACTGAAAAGCTCTTGGCTCTAGAGAGAGTAAAAGGGAAATATATAGGAGGGGCTAAGGATGGGTTCCAAGAACATAAGAAAAATAAAACACAGACAAAATATGGAAGTGAGGGTGGAGGTGGAAGCAGAAATACCAAAGAGAAGACAAAAGGGAAGACACATCTAGAAGAACCCAGACAAAAAACTGGATACAGACAAAGAAGAGCAGAAGGATGTAAACAGGAAACTGAGAGATGAAAAATGGAGGGATAAAAGGTGGTGGGTTCCCAAATTGTGTGCTACTGAAGTACATGTGCCCTTTTCAAAAATAAATCCATAGCAAGAAGACCATGATATTATCAGGATACCATCGATCCCATCAGGACAGCCAGCTTACTCCAGCAGAGGATACAAAATATAGGTGCCTGACTAGTGAAAATCATGACATTGACTAAAATTATTGGAATCAAAGGGAAGACCCATTGCTCCCCAAAAAAATACCATTCCTCCTCTTGAGAGAGGTCAGCCTGTGCATTGTAGCAGCTCTGCATATGCTCCTATCATTCACAAGCACCCATTGTATTCTCACTTCTGCTTCAGGTACCTTGTCCTTAGCACACCCTCCTGATCCCCAGGAGTCAGGCAATAACATTTATCTCCTGTCTGCAGAGAGACACTGAGGCATGGGGAAATGAATGGCTTGTCCAAGGCCATGCTGGCAGACTCTGGAAACCAGAACTTGAACCCAGCTCTCCCAAGTTCCAGGTCAGAACTGAAGCTGCTAATGAGAACGAAGAAAATGTAAAACATGCAAACGAACCATCTTGAAAGTTTTATAGGTGAAAGTCCTGCTTCAGGCATGAATGGAGTAAGTGCAGACTCCAACAGGCAAATTCTTTGCCATCGTATCTCCTGAGTCCCAGAAATCCCGTTGATCTGGGCTAATAAATTTCCGTGAGCCCTAGACATTCTCTTGGCCCTCATCCCAAGCTCACATAAGAAGCTATTTCATAGACGAATTCCTTATTTACAGTTACTCAACTCCCATAATATTTTATCTGAGGTGGCATTTTTAACACTCCCCTCCCCAATACTGGATGAACTGTCTCTTTCTTTGCTTTATTGGTTTGTAACTAATCTAGTTAAAATCCCATAAATATTGGGATGTTTCTGTGCTCCCCATTCAGACAGGAGGCTGGCTGAGGAAAAAGTCCATTCGCATTAAAATGGTGGTGACATCCAGACTGGAGCTGACAATTAGTTCATTTTCTAAGGCTACTGTCACCATGCCAGCTGCCCTTCAGGAGCTGACTGTGCATCAACTGTGTAGCCTCCTAAGTGTGCGATACTTGGGCAAGAGTGTCCATAAAACCCATTGAGAGTCACCAGTCCTTGCCAGGTCTCACAGAGGGTTAATGTGCTGTTTGCTACCCCTGGGGGGCCCAGGCAGGAGCCTGTGCTTTACTGCAGCCCTGTGTGCCACTCCAGCATCAAGGGATGTGGGGGTCATAAATGCAGGGAATGTGGCTCCAGGGAGCAGCCAGCAGGCTGCCTCAGGCCAGCAGGACTGCTGGAATCAGTCAGTCTCAGTTTGGGTCCAGCCAGGCCGGGTTTGCTTGAGCCAGAGCTCACAACTGATGCACAGCAAAGAGGTGTGAGAGGGCCATAAATGAAAATGGGCTGTGGTTCAGCTTGCAAAGAAAAGATGGTGCTGCTCTGCCCCTTCTCCTGGATGTGCAATGGCATCAAGTGCTGCTGTGGCAGTGCCAGTCCTCGGCCCAGGATACCCCTCCTTTCCTGATGCTCCCTGGGCAGTGGGGTGGTCTGTGCATCCTTGTCCCAAAAGGAGCTGGCAGGCAAGGGAGCTGCAGCCAGGGCTCAAGGCAAAGGCAGCCCCTCACCCCTGTGCTGGAAAGTCCCAGGAAGGAGAGGTGCTGAGCTGCTTTCACCACCATGGTGCTGGCCTGCACTCAACAGGTACCCATGGGACAGCCCCAGCCCCATGTGTCACCAGGACAGCAGGTCACCTACAGTCAGGAAAGATGTCCTTGGCAGGTGAAGCTGGGGAGAAAGCAAAACCATCTCACCAGGACTCCTGGCCTTCTCACACACCTGAGATGACTGCTAATTTTTTTTTTATGCATACTTATACATACTTAATCATAAAGTGCTCAGCTAGCCCTAAGACAGGCTTCTGCTTCCTCACTCCACTTTTTCTTCAACAGAAAACTTTTATGAGAAGTTAAACAGCCCAAGATCTCCCTTTAAAAGTTTAGGGTTGTTTTTTTTTCTTCAAAAGCTGCCAACTATTTAATCAGATTACTGAAATAAACTCACTTCTCAACCAAGGATAACTTCTGAGGAAATCAGAGAGAGGCAGTTGCAGCCACCCATTCCTTGGGAACTTTCCAAAACCCAAATGTCAGATGTTTCAGTTAATCAATGTGTGCTAATTAATTGATGCCATTAATTTTGACAAGATGTATCAGCCTTAATGTCAGTGTAATGGAAGAGAAGCTAGTCCTCAGAAAATACCTCAACCAATGTCAAAACTAACATATAAAAAAACCCACCTTCTTGAACGTGGAAGTGGGTTCCCAACCATTCCTGTCAACATCTCACGTGTGTGGGAGGTGTGTCCAACCTATTGGGTGGGGAAGGTTCTGCACATTTTGCTTTCCCCACAGCATCTGGTTCCTCTCAGCTTTTAGAAATGTGCCTCCTGATAAACATCCAGGATCTCAGCCATGGTCCTGAGCACCAGCTCCTTGTCTGTGGAAAACCACAAGCACTGCATTCTGGCCTGCATCCCCACCTACCCAGGCTTCCCCACACACAGGGTTGCTGCCCTGGTCGCTCCTGAACCCTTCATTGTACTCCCCACCTTCATCAGGGGCATTTCAGCAACAACCATCTTCTCCTGCCAGAAGAACTGCCCATGACTGTCCTTTCCCTGGCTACATAGGAGAGGAAACACCTCTTACACATCCCTACCATCCAGTCCTCTATTTTTCAAGTATGGAAGGCCTGAAATGTAGAGTTTGGGATTTTACACCAGCTAATATTAATAGAAACATTCTCAGGATTTTTTCCCCCCCAATGTAAATGGAACACTTTTATTTTTTTAAGCATGTCCCTGCAGAGCTCACAGGCCAAACACTGCAGCATTGTACCTGCCCAGGGAGCACGCTATAAACACATCTGTCTAGCTGCTCTGTCAGGCCCGCTGAGCTTTCTATAAACCAGGAAAAGTAAACCTGTACATTAAATATTTACTGTTTTCAGTGTGTATAATCTAGAAGTGTTTTTAGCAGCACAAGCGAGGCACAATTTTAATCAATGATTTTTATTTTGACATGGCACTGTTAAAGGCTGCATGGGTACATCCTTGGAACCAGAGGCTCTCCTCTCACAGCCAGTTACAAACATTATCATGTTATCATGCACTGCTCACCTGAAAGACCCATCCTATCCACCACTTTTCTGCTCTGATCCTAAATTATCCTGCAAGTCTGAGATCTGAGCTCATGGGGGGGGCCATAGAAGCAGACTCCAGGTTAGGCAGTGAGAGAGGACAGTGGCAAACTTGTGGTTGAGTGTGTACAAAAGAATAGAGATGGATGCAAAGTTTCAAAATAATTAAAATACAAAGCAAACTTATCTGAAAGCAAATAGCTGGTGGCCAGCACTAATTTTCTTTTACAAATAGTGTATCAGCTAGCTTTTAATGCTTGCTCCATGCAGAAGAGCTTCTGGTTTCATCTCCACTCTGACACTAGGAGCCATAACTTATGTACAACAACAGGAAAAGTCATGTTAATGCAGTCATAAAAAAGTCTCTGCACCAAAGCAGTCTGCTGATAGCCTCTGCTAACCTTCTACTTCCTGAGAACACTGGTGGCTGGGAAAGCAGTAGCCAGGCTTCCTGGCTGGCTCAAAGAGGTGTCCTTCTCCCTGAGGCTCTGCACACAGCTGCTCGAGGGAGCCCATGTGTGCACCCTTCCTCAGAGCAGCCCACCAGCTCTCACCACCTCACTCCCTCCAGTTTTATTTTAGCCCCCAGCAGAGAGAAGGTAAAGAAATATTCCATTCATGTAGTTTCTTCTTTGCTCACCTAGAAAAATCACCCCAACCAGCTCCCCATAACAAGACAATCTTTTGTGTTTGTACGCTAGTCGAGTCTAGAGATGGTTTAGCACTTCTTCCGCATCACAGGCATGCAACACTGGGATGGGCAGCTATTTGCACATTCTTGGATCATAACTCCATCTCCACAAGCATTCTTAAGGCACATACATGATCTGCTGTCTGCCTGCAAGTCCTCCCTATCTGCAAGGATGACATCGTGTCTAATTATTTGTCTGCTATTGATTTTTCCACTGCACTATCACAGACTGGAAGCAAGAGGCAGAAGCAACTAATTTCCAGCAGTGGATATCCCTGGAGGAGGGTGGCTGGCTTCCTTGCATCACTTAGCTCATGACATAAGCATGCCCAAGAGAAGAACACAGCTAGCTGCCACTGCAAGGTACTCACATAACATGCTGGGGGTAAGGGTAGGAGTCCAGATGGAGCAGAACAGAAATGAACAGTAATGCAGCAAACACAGCTAAGGTCTCACTGTGTTTTAGTAACAGAAAATGAGTACATAGCAGAGAATGAGTAATGATTTTGGACAAAGCCAACAGGGACCTTAGGGGATTCTGAAATTAATCCTGTGACATTTCCAGCAGCTAGCCTGGAAAGCACAGTAAGTGACAGAAAGCAGTGTGTGGCAGAGCATGTTCAGCATCCTGCCAGAGCAGGCCTCTCCTCCCATTTGCATGCAAAGAAAAAAAAATTAATCGATACTCTCTTATTTTTTCAAGAAAACAGCTACAAAAACTTGTTAATAAAATCAAAGGCTAGGCAACTCCTTTGAATGTCCACAAATCAGTGAGAGAAAACTATTCTGTCACGTCATAAACAGCAGGGAGGGAAAGCATCAGCAAGAAGGCAAAGGGTTCCCATACCTTAACACAGACTGACCTCAATGAAATATAGTTGTGATTATTAATTATAATGAAAGAAAGCACCTTTGGGAAAATAAGAGTTTGTAATAGATTTTAAATGAAGACAAGGAAAACAAACAAACCCAAACCTACCAAAGAGTGCATATTCTGAGCAGACAGTCCCACAACACAGATACAAGCAGGAGATGGTTGTCTCCAAGGTGCAGTCAGGCTAGACTAAGGCAGACTGCAGCTGACAACCATTATGGATCACAGCTTGGAAATGTGCTTTGATCAAGGACTTCTCAGGCACAGCCCAATTGACTGCAATCTCAGGTTCAGCTGGCTCCAGTAACTCCTTGAGATCACGAGCGACTTTCTTCTGAGCATGGTTATTTTGTCTAAGCAGATGTCAGTGCACATGCATTGCTCCACTGGGAAATCCTGCACTCTGAAGACCAAAGTTTAAAGTTAAGATCCTTCCACTGAGGTCACTTGGGATGATGAATTCTCTGCAATGAGATCTCTGCCTGAGACTTTTGTCTCAGCAGATGCTGGGGAAGAACCTGTGTATGCCCCTGACACCTCAGCCTCCTTCATGTAAGTCATGAGATGCAGCTGTGAACTCTTTTCTGGAATTTATAAAGAGATTACAGGCTATATTGCTACCTTCTGCAAGCTTCATGACTGCATGGGATGAAAACAATAGACATAACTAAGAAATATATGTGCAGCCAGGTGTAGCTAGGACCACCTGATGATTTTTGTTTTGTGGCATGGAGAGACACAGCCCACAATAGTCTCAGCATTGCAAACTTCAGCTATAGGGAGGTGCTTGATGCAAACTGCATCTTCTGGATGTAGCCTAGTGTTGAGGTACAGCTGCATGAGAGTAGGTGAACATGTGCAAGGAATTCACTCATCTCATTGAGGTAATGGTTGTCACTGGTGCTGAAGTAAAGTTAATATCAGATCCTTGAATGACCATGACAAACGTGTTTTGAGTCTCTGACTGGGGAGGAACTGAGCAGGAGCTGGCTGTAACTGCTGCACGTTTCTGCATCCAGCTCGATATGAGGAAGCCATGCAGTACAGACACAGCCCAACAGGGGTTCAACAGGAGCACGCCACGCCTGACCGTCAGCAGGGATGTTTCCTGCCTCTGTCACACTGCTGTGTCCCTTATGTCCATGTAAGTTGCAGGTATCTTTGTATCCATGTAAGCAGCAAGTATGGCCATGCAGTTCACACACCGAAGTAGAAATAAGCACAACTGAATATGACATCAGATTCTCCTTCTTTGTTTCCCTGCTGGATGAGGAGGCTCAAAAGTCTCCCTTGCACTTCCACACAATGGGAACCTCCACAACACTTTGACAGCAGCCAGGGGAAAATGCAGCGCACTTACAAAGCACAGTGTCTCTCACTGCACAAATACTGCAAAGCAAACCCCCACATATTAGAAACCACAAGCAAGGCACAGACTGTACAAAAACTGACAGGCATGAGCATAGCTGAAGGGAGGGCAGTAGGGAAGAGGAAGAAAACAAATAGGAAATGCCATACTCAAAAGAATTCAGCATAAACTCTGAGCAAATCAAAGCAAGGAAAAACTTCTGAACCCACTTGAATTTTAGCTGCCGAAGCCTCCTGGCTACTTGGCTGCTCTGCCTGTGCATTGCTATGCTTAATTTGCCCCACTGGATTTGCACCTCCTGTGAGTGACTGAGAGGAGCCATTGACTCAGGGAGGACTGATTTAGCGCAGCAGGAACCAGCGGCCTGGCAGAGGCTGCGGGAGAGGCCCAGCCCAAGGTAGGTAAACACGGTGGTGGTTTAACCCGGCAGGCAGCTGAGCACCACAGAGCCACTCACGGACTGCAGCGGGCTGGGGAGGGAACGGGGAACAGTACAGCCCATGGGTTAGACAGAGACACTTTAACAGAACAGGAAAGGATGCAAAGTAATAGTAATAGTTAGTAATAGTAATAAGGAACATACAAAACAAGTGATGCCCATCGCAATTCCCCACCATCCCCTGACCAGTGTCCAGCCAGTTCCCAAGCAGGAGCCCCTGGCCAGCTTCCCCCTAATTTACACACTGACCATGTGTCATATGATACAGAATGTCCCTTTGGCCAGTTGGGATCAGCTGTCTCTGCTGTGTCTTCTCCCAGCTTCTTGTGCTTCCCAGCCTCGTTGGTGGGGTGGGGGGAGAAGAGATGAAAAGTCCTCAACTTAGTGCAAGCACTGCTCAGCAACAACTGAAACAGTGTGCTACCAACAGTCTTCTCATCCTAAATGCAAACACAGCAATGTTACCAGCTACAAGGAAGAAAATTAACTTTATCCCAGCCAAAACCAGGACATAGCAGAAGAGAGAAGGATGTGGTGGAACAACAAAAAAGAGAAGAAAGAGTAGGAGAGATGGAAGAAACAGACAGCAATGGAACCACAAAACAGAATAAGAGGAAATTAAACACAGTACAAAAAAAGGGCTGGATGCTGGATTTAGTAAGATTTTTCTCCAGAGTCCACATGGCTGTAAACTTCTGGTGTGCTCCAGTTTGGGGCTGGATACTTACTGCCAGTGGGAGCACCCAGGCAGCCTCTGTCCCACACAACCCTTCTTGCTGCTCCATGGTCCCTGTGTACAGCTATGAAGAGCTGCTGCTGGGTGGAGGGAAATTAAGCCAGTTATTTTTTCTTGATTTGTTTATCTGGAAAGTCCTTTCCCTGGAGAGACACAGGCCTGTAAAAATGACAGGATATACTCAGTAAATCTGTAATAGCTGCTATGAAAGCCAACAGCGTCAAATTCCTGCTTTGCATTAGCCAAGGTCCCAGTGATTCCCTACAGCACTAAAAGTGAGAAACCAGTAAAGCATTCCTCATGACATGATGCAGGGGTTATTTCCCAGTAGGCAAACAAAGTTCTGGAACACTACATTACGCTGAACAAAATCTAAAAAGGGAAGATACTGCAAACTTCTTCCTGTTTCCTGAAGTACATCCAGGATATGTAGGCACAGCCTGGAGTGCAAATGCTGGCTCATGGTTTGAGACAGGGAAGTGTGTGCAGGGAAAGGGTCACAGTCTAACCTGAACTCCAAACAAACTCAACCTATCTCAAGTGTTGTCAACTACTTGAAATTCAGGACAGGTTTGTTAAAAGGTTCTTCAAAGCTTTTGAAGTGACCTTTTCTTGAGCAAATGTAGGTTCAGTTAGTTTCCCATCAAAGTTGTGTGAATATGTGGTAAGACATGAAACCAAGTGAGAAAAGGCACTATTCATTGACTTTTCCTGTGGCATTTGCTGAATGTTGTGAAAGCCATAGATCAAAGCAAAATGCTCGGTGCATGTCCTTAAATTAAATGTAATTAGACAAACAATTTTTTTTGTTTGCATAAATCCCTGAAAAGCAAAACTGGCCAATTTACACACACAATAGTGTGTTAGCATCTTCTTTTTCAAAATTTTTGAAATTTTTTGAAAATTTTCATAAATCAAGGTGTTGAATCAAAAACATTTTCCTCCGCATCATAATGATGCTGTGTAAAGAGTTATCCTGGGAAAAATGTAGTAGTCAGATTCCCCATCTAAAAAAGTACTTTGGATTTTTAAAACTGAAGTACCACAGAAAAACTGATACACCTGTAAAACTAAGAGAAAACCAACATAGTGGATAGCTTGAAGTCTAGAGCCCTGTTCCTCCTTGTCACCAGCTGGGGCTCAGCTAAATCAGTAGGGATGGAAAGTCATTACTGTCATTACTGGCAGCCATCAAAGCTTGCTGGTGGGTCTCTCTCCAGTTCTTGAAGGACACACAAAATAATTTCTGTCATCAGAAATGGCACTACATGGTACATATTGGCAGTCTCCAGAGAGCTGCATATCACTAAGGACTGGGTTTCCCTCTCAGCTGTTGTTTTTTCTGGCCAAATTTTGAGGCATACAAGTAATGAACAAAACCACTGCCGCTTTCTGAAGCACAAGTTCCGGCCAAATAGTGCCTGGAGCTTTCATCCCAACACCTTTTCTTCCCACCTCCCCAAACCACCACAAAGTAAAACGTCAAGTCAATTTACTTGAATGAAAAGAAAGCCATGAAGACAAGAAACCGAGGAGGGGAAAAACCCCACGACGGGAGCTGTCTATCAGGCCTGGCGCGGGCGGGGGCCTGGCCGCGGGTCCGCAGTGCTGAGGACATGAGCCCCTCTGCCGGGCACGGCCTGGCCGCGGGGACATCCCGGAGCAGGAGCAGGAGCTGGAGGAGCCCGGCAGGCAGCGTCATCCTGTCCCCCGCGGGACACCCCTGGCACCGCCCCGTCCCCGGGGTCACGGCATCCCTCTGCGGGAGAGGCTGCCCATCCACAGCGCCCACCCCGCCTCGTCCTAGCCCCCGTCCGGTCCGGTCCGGTCCGCTCCGGCGCCGCGCCGCCCGCGGAGCCGCGGGCAGCGCCGGGGCAGAGCCGGGCTGTCCTCACGCCGAGGCCGGGCCGGCAGCCGCAGGTGCGCGGTGGCGAGCCGAGCCCGCCCGGCGCTGCCCCGAGCCCCCGCAGCGCTCCCGCCGGCCCGGACGGGCCCCCCCGTGCTGCGGTCCCACAGGGCGCCTCATCATTCCCGCTGGTGTGGGAACGCACGGGGAACAGCAGACGGGCCCGCGGCACTTACCGGAGCCCTGCGCACCGTCCTTGCTGTCACCCTTTGGGCCGTGGCACCTTTGGGCAGGCGACGAGACGACCGGGCTGGGCTCCTCGGAGCGGCGGGGCTGCGGCTGCCTCCCCTCCCCGGGCGGGCGGCACGCTTGTCCCGTACAGGACACCCGCTGTACGGGAATGCCGCAGCCAGGTTAATCACATCCCTCCTTTCCGCATCCCCCCACCCGCTGTCCCCCTCGCCCTCTCCCCCCTCCACTTTTCGTGGCCTTTGGAGGGGGTTTTGCAAGCTTTCGCCTCTCCTTTGAATCCGGCTTCTCTACCTTCCAGCCTTGAAGGCGACAAGAAAAACCCCAAACTTGTGTTGGGAACAGTAATCTCATTTGCAAAGAAAAATCCCTGGAATGGGGACTCATTGTAGCGCCTTTGGGCAGCAGACCCAACTGCTGGGCTATTTCAATAAAGAAGCGAACTGCAGCAGAACGCCAGTTGGCTCCTCCAGCAGAGTTCTCCTAAATCATGATAGACAGATTGCGTGAAAAACAGGAATTCCAAAGAATTTCCTGCCCTGGGAACAGAAGTTAAGGCTATATTTAACAACATCTGAAGCTGTCAAGAATGCTTTGTGGTTGGATAACAGAGCAGAAAAATGTGAAAAATGCGGGCTACTGCTATACCAAATATGGAAATATTGTTACGTCTGGGGTCTAAATCCCATCTGGAAGTACTTACAGCCAGGAAAAGAAAAGACGCCACAACAGAAGCTGAAACTCTCCTCCCTATCCCCAAATATTAAACTTCAACGAGGGAATATATTTCAAGGGCACCCAACCAAAGTGGGGGGCAGAGAACCCGGGGGTACACAGGCTGAGGGGGCTGCTGGCTGCGCGGCCATCCCGTTCCTGGCCTGGAAGCCGGGCCCCGGTGCCGCCGGGCATCGCCGGCTCCCGGGCTCCGGGAACCGCTTGGATGCTGGCTCGCACCGCAGCAGCAGCACGGAGCGAACCCCGGCACGGCCGAGCGACCCTGCGGGCCGTGTCACAGCGCGGGGCAGCCGCGGGCGCTCACGGCGGCCCGGGGAGCTGCCCCGCCGCTGCCCGCGCAGGTGGCCGGTCGCGGAGCGCCACGGGCTCAGCCCCGGGTGCGAACGGCCCCTCCCGGTGACACCCCGGCGCTCTGTGTGCGGGAGCGGGGCGCAGAGCCCGGCTAAAGGGGAGAGGCCTCCGCGCGGCCCGAGCGGGCCCGACCCCCTGCGGCAGCGCCGGCGGAGCGGGAGACGGGGCGGGGCGGGGCGGCCGCGGCGCGCGCCAGCCGCATTCCTGGGATGCCGCGAGCGCTGGACGCGGCCGCGGCCCGGAACGCGCGACGTCAGCGCCGCGGCGCACGCGGCGGCCCCGCGCCCTATATAAGGCGGTGGCGCCCGCCGCCGCCTCAGACCGCGCCGGCCGCGCTCCCGCTCTCCGCTCACACGGCTCCCGCTGCACCGGCGCTGGACATGGGCTCTGCGGGCACCCGGCCCGCTCTGGCGGCCGCTCTCCTCTGCCTGGCCCGCCTGGTAAGTGCCGCGGGTCTTCCCGCGGTCCGGGAGAGAGGGAGGGAGAGGAGGCGGGTCGGGTGGCTCCGCTCGGCTCCCGGCGCTCACCGGACGCTCCGCTCCGCAGGCTCTGGGCTCGCCCTGCCCCGCCGTGTGCCAGTGCCCGGCGGCCCCGCCGCAGTGCGCCCCGGGCGTGGGGCTGGTGCCGGACGGCTGCGGCTGCTGCAAGGTCTGCGCCAAGCAACTGAACGAGGACTGCAGCCGATCGCAGCCCTGCGACCACACCAAGGGGCTGGAGTGCAACTTCGGGGCCAGCCCCGCCGCCCTGAAGGGCATCTGCAGAGGTAAGCGGCGACCCCGCTCGCCCGGGACGGACCCCGCGCCCCGCGGTGCCGGGGTTCGGTAATTTCGAGCCCATGTATGGTTATGCTTTGTTGTCGGTAGCTTGGCAGAAAGGCACATGACTTCAGCAGTCTGGAATGCGATTCAGTATGTCTGGGCTCCGCTAAACGCACATAAGGAAAAGTGATTCCTGACTAAGTTATTGTTCTGGCCCCGCGTCCCCGGGGGGTTGTAGGGAGCTCCGCCGTACATTGAGTTTAACAGACCAGCAAATACCTGTGCTTAAACCAGCGGTTCTCGCCGCTCACCCCCTTCTTTCCCTTCCTGTTGATCTCTGCAGCACAGTCCGAGGGAAGACCGTGTGAATATAACTCCAAAATCTACCAGAACGGCGAGAGCTTCCAGCCGAACTGTAAACACCAGTGTACGTGCATAGATGGAGCTGTGGGCTGCATCCCGCTCTGCCCGCAGGAGCTCTCTCTTCCCAACCTGGGCTGCTCCAGCCCCAGGCTGGTCAAAGTCCCCGGGCAGTGCTGCGAGGAGTGGGTCTGTGACGAAAGCAAGGATGCACTGGAGGAGCTGGAAGGCTTTTTCAGCGAAGAGTTTGGTCCGGATGATTCCGAAGGTGAATTAACCAGGAACAATGAGCTAATTGCCATTGTGAAGGGAGGCCTGAAAATGCTACCCGGTGAGTGTGGGTTTATCTGGGTGACAGTTTAGGGGAGGAGGCTAGAGGGTGGCTAGACCTTAGACCCCAAGGGGTCTAAGAAAGAAACATAGTGAGAGGTTATATTTAGACTAACCCCTCCTTTTCTTTTCCAGTTTTTGGATCCGAGCCACAAAGCCGAACTTTTGAGAATCCCAAATGCATCGTGCAAACAACCTCATGGTCCCAGTGCTCAAAGACGTGTGGAACTGGCATCTCCACAAGGGTGACAAATGACAATCCTGACTGCAAGCTCATCAAAGAGACCAGGATATGTGAAGTGAGGCCATGTGGCCAGCCCAGCTATGCCTCCCTAAAGGTAAATACAGATTCTTCTGGTGTTCCTCTTCTTTCTAAGCTGCTTCAGGTAGTCGGTAAAGGCTGCAAACGAATCTCCTGCTAATAATGTTATCGCCTTTCCTTTGCAGAAGGGAAAGAAATGTACCAAGACAAGGAAGTCCCCCTCCCCGGTGAAGTTTACTTACGCTGGATGTTCCAGTGTGAAGAAGTACCGGCCCAAGTACTGTGGCTCCTGCGTGGATGGCAGGTGCTGCACACCCCAGCAGACCAGGACTGTCAAGGTCAGGTTCCGCTGCGATGACGGGGAAACCTTCACCAAGAGTGTCATGATGATCCAGTCCTGCCGATGCAACTACAACTGTCCACATGCCAATGAAGCCTATCCCTACTACAGACTAGTCAACGACATTCATAAATTTAGGGACTAACTTGTGTTGGGGGTGGGATGCAAAACAGAATTTTGAAGTACCCAGCCATGAAGAAAGGACCTTTGATGGAAGTGGTGCCTTGCCCATGTGAGGGCAACATTGAGATGTTACAGGAGTGCACTGTGCAACTGGACACTAATGCAACAGAGATTTAAGCATACTTAAAGCTTCATAATACTGGAGCAACTTTACTGCTTCTTTTTGGAGCACCTTATCTAATTATATACTGTTTTCTGTTTGTAAGTGATCAGATTAATGTTTTGTTCCGGTTATGAAAACTTTTCTATCCTGTCCAATTTAACACTATGCTTCTTCCCCTTCCTTCAATCTTCTCCCACCCTTTCCCAACTAAGTTGGAAGTTACATTCCTTCCTGAGGTGGGCACCTGTGGGGTGTTCACAGTGGCAGCTATTATGTACCAACTGTAGTTTAATGGCAAACAGAAATCAGTTGTTTTAAAGCTGAGTATTTTATTTATCAAACTGTAGCTTATTGTTTGTTTGTTTCCTCTGAGTTTTTTTTACCCCTTCCAGCCCCTGTAATACTGGAATAAGTTGTAAATGATTTTAATTTTATATTCAATGAATTAAAAGAATTTATTTATGGAATTAATCATTTAATAAAGAAATATTTACCTAACTACTCTTAGTAGAGTATTCTGATAGGCAACAGGCTTAAATACAGCACATGCAAAAGGTTTCTGTAAAAACTTGGAATTCTGAAAAGTTTGGATTCTCTGAAAGCAAGTTCTGCTGCAGATGCAGAAATGGACTAAATAGCCAAGTCTGTTTCTTTGGATAAATGTTTTGAAGGAGTATCTGCAGTCTGCAACCCCATGCTTTAGAAAGTATATGTAGAAAGAGTTTCTTGGCACTGAATGCAAATCTTTGATAGACTGAAATGTTAATTAGACTGTCAGATTATTCAAGCTGTCCTGGAATTTGCAACATAAGGTACTTCATTAGAATGCAGTGCATGCATGGTGATGTTGAACATAGAGGTGAAAATGGTCATCGGGTCTCACGTTTTTTGGTGGCTGCTTTTTCCAAATTAATACATTTCTATGGCAGAGGAATGCTTCCTACAGGCTGCACGAGGTAGTTTGCTTTCACTAAATTCAAATTAAATGAGCTTGAAGCAATGACTTTTGTTAATCCTAATAACACAGTGATGAAAAGTAAACATACTGTTAACAAGAGAAGAATGTGAGGAATTTCAAGTACTAGTCCCAGAGTAGAAACTAGTAGCATTAGAGTAGAAAGCAAGGGAGCTACTCTTTTCCTCACATCCCCTTCCCAATTTTAAATATGTAATTACACTTTATGTTGTGGGACACAGAGGACATTTGGCTAAGCAAGGGAGCTCGCTGGCACGCAGTAAAAAAAAGACATTTAAAGAAATTAACTAGAGCAGGATCTGAGAAAGCATCCAATCATCGTACACTTCTGGTTAGCCTAAAGCTGTGCTACACATAAGACTGACAGGAAACCTGCAACAGAGTATTATTTTCTTCTCCTTGTGTGGGTATTTCTCTGTCAAAATATTCTCCCACAATCTTTAATAAGAAAGATACTGCTCATAAAAAAGAGACTGATTTCGAGGTTTTAGAATTGTGAAGGGGTGTCATCCAGTGTCATTAGTTACAAGCAGAATTGGTTAAGGGTCAATTTTTTTATTAATTAGACATAAATATCTCAAGAAAATAAATAGCCAAATATCTCAGAAGCTTATCTCTGGCAGCTAATGCTTTGTCTGAGAAATTACAGCCTTCCCTCTTTTCTGCTCAGTCAAGTTTTCTCCCTGAAGGCTTTCAAAAGTTGAGCTGTTTTGGAATTCACCACCTGGCCACCAGTCTCAGCTGTACCTAAACTTGTCTGTACAGTATTTGTTGACAGCAGAAGGGTAAAACACAAGGAAGCACTTTTGTTTGGCTTCTATGTAGATCCAGCACTAAACACTTCACAACATCAGCTGCTCGCTGGGAAACCACCAGGTTTACACACTGGGTTACTGTCGGGCAGGGAAGAGGATACACTGCTCCCAGACACCCAGCAGCTGCAGGCATTCCTCGCCATCGCCACCGTCACCCACACTTGAATGACATCCATCTTCACACCAACGTCAGTCACAGCTCCCCAAAAATCACACGTACGTGTGGCTGTACTGCACACAGAGACGTGGCTGTGACACACGTCACGGACAAACAGCGGCCCTGCCGACCCCGGCCTCGAGTGTGGTCCCAGCCAGGCCCCGGGCTTTACAACCTGCCCTTTGGTTTTATCATGTTGCGGGGTGCTTCTGTACCCTGCTCACTGGAAACAAGGGCTGTAGAGGCAGGTCAGATAAACAAAATATACTAAGTGAAGTTATCCTGATGCAAAAAGAGTAAAATGAATCCCACTAAAAAAACCTGCAAGTCTTTCAAAGTGCACTGTCATACCAACTGGTCATCATCCATATAGTCCTCTCTTCTATTTTGCATTTCACAAATACATGGCAAAACTACTTTTACCACACTATAAAGGGAATCACTGTCATTTTTTGTGTGTCATCTTTGTACTTGCTTTGAAACCTTTACATTCTCTGTTATTCCAGCAGAATAAAAAAAAACCCCTAAGTAGTGGGTTTGGATATATAAAGGATTGTAAACTCAGATTTCATGAAGTGAAGCAGCAGGGCTTACAGGTTAAAGGTTCTTTACAGGTAAAGTAATGAGCGCATCTATAATTGTATTTCTTGTCAAAAAACTAGAATATCAATATACTGCTTCTGGAGGAATACTAGGAGATGAAGAGTTAGGAACATGACAAATAATGTACATAACAAAAAGCTATGCATTTGGAATGAATTCAAACCCTGAAGTAAGGCCACCAGCACCGTGTGGAGCTCCCCGGAGCTGGGCAGAGCCGGGGAGTCCCGGCACGCCAGGAGGGAGCGCGGCACTGCCTCAGGCCCCAGCGCAGGCTGCAGCGCTGTGCCCTCCACAGCAGCCTTGCTCCAGCCACTCTGCCTGTCCCCTGGCCTGTGCCCCGCTCCTTCGCTGCTCCCCTCCCAGCCGCTGGCACCGGCACGGGGTACTCGGCCGGATCCGGTGCTGCCGCCACAAGGAGCGTTTCTCACACTACAGGTTTGGGATCGAAGGAATGCGCAGCCTTGTGTTCCCCACGCTTATTTCCTTGATGGTGGGAAGCGCTGTAATATCGAGGTTACGCATAAAATCTTCCCTACTATTAGTGAAGACAAAATTTCAGCTTCCATAAGCGCTCCATGACAGGAAACAAAAGAAAAGCAGGAACACACAGACAGACTTCCATGACTACATGAAGTTCTTGTGGGATGCCGCCAGCTTGCTCCTCTGGAGCAGCAGCAGGTGGAGGTAAAGCCGATACTGTACTGACAGTGGGACAACTGAACTACTACTGAACCCTCGTGGGGCTGAGAGAATCTCTTCATCCACACATCAGTTACTGCAGAGCCCACGGCAGATCAGTCCCCTGGGCTGCCTGGTCCTCCAGCTGCCACCGTGTGGAACAGGCCCATCTCCCTGCTACTCATGGGCAGCCACCGGGCTACCCAGGAACAGGCAGCGGCCCTGTGATCAGTGGGACTGCTGCAGGAGGATTTCCAGTCCACTGAACCTGCATGAATCCCTCACACATTTTGAGGACTGAAACAAAAAAGTTTGCAGTGGGCAGTCATTACTGGCTGGAACTCAAACCTACCTACCCACACAGAAGCAGTTAAATGTGTCACACCAGAGGCTTGCTCTTGCCAGATGCTTGCCCTTCTGAGCTGATCCTGCAGAAATGCATGTGCACAATTTAGTTCACTTGTTTAATCAGTGAAACTATTTCGATGCAGGGCTCCAAGTGCTCAGCACACAGCAAGGGAAGGCTGTATAGTTTTACCAGCTGCTCTGCCTCAAGACAGCTCCTTTCATGTAGACATGTCCCCATTTTCACCTTCACAGTTTTTTTCTGCATATTACATAGCCACAAATAAAACAGCACACAGAAACAGGGAGGTGTCACAGTGAAAGCAGTAATCTATAACTAGCTTTGGAGGTACTTAGAAATGCACTCCAATGCACAACTAAACTGCATTAAACTGCAGTGAGACTTGGTATTTAGAAAATATAAATCCTGCAAAAAAGAAAAAAAAATACTCCAACCAACAGAATGATACAATAAGCATCTCTCTATCATGCTGTAAAGACCAAACACCAAGAAACTGAATAGATGGCATCCACTGTGCTACGGTTCCCCCCATAAAACTACACAGCTATGATTTCTATGTACACAATTTATATTGGAGAAGATCCTGAAAGACCCCAAGGCACCATTCACATAAGCAACTTCATCTGTCTTGAAGTACAACCACTTATGAGATGGAATGTAACAACCATCCCGGAGGAAAACATTACACAATTTTTTGGTAAGTTTTCATTTTCTAGTCAGAAGAACTTCAAAGATGGGGTGAAACCATTTGCCATTTGCCCAGATGGGAATCCAGCTGGGACATACACATTAACTATTTCACCTCCTGACAAATGGCAGTTTGAGTCAGAATGAAGAGACTCAATTTACGTGAGTGAAACAATCAGCAGTAGCCCAGCAGTGTTTTGAGACTACTGAATGTCAGATCAAAAGAAGCCCAGTGTACCAGCCAAGTCAAAGACACCAGTTTCTCTGAAACTACTCATTTCCTTCAGCATCTCAAACCAACAGGTTTGAGAACAACTCCTACTTAGTCTATTAACTTGACACAATCAGACATCAAGATGTCATGGCTGTAAAACCAGCAGTCTGTTAGGAACTTGAAACAGGAAAATGCATTTTTCTCTAGGGGTAGGTATTTGTGCTGTAGTGGAACAATGCTGCTAAAATCAATGTGGATGCCCAAGCACAGCTGAAAGTAGAGGCTGGGAAAAAAGGTCAACAAAGAGGTATCACTGAGAATTTAGACCACAGAATCACAGAAATGCTAAGCTGGAAGAGACACAACAGGATCAAGTCTAACTCTGGGCCCTGTGCAGGAAACCCCAAGAGTCACACCATGTGCCCGAGAGCATCACCCAAACACGTATTGAACTCTGGCAGGCTGGTGTGTGGCTGGTGATGCTGTGCCTGATGTCCCCAGGACATGGTTGTCCCTGCTGGCTGCGTGAAAGTGATGGGGACTTCTTGACAAGCTTCTAATGCCACCCATCCATTCTCTTTTGTTAGTATCTACACCTCATCCACTGACTTAATGTTTACCTCACTTTAGCACAGCTCTACTTCCTATTGGCACTCTTGGCACAACAGACAAGTTCTGGAGCTACAATACAGACCCAGTAGAGAACCTGGAAGCAAGGAATGGAAAAAGAAAACCAGCTTTCTCAGTTGTTTCTTCCTTCTCCTTGAGGCAGAACAGGGATGATGGGAAGAAAGTGGCAATGCAATTTTAAAAGAAGTTTTGCTTTTCCACCAGCTGAATTGATGCAGGAACCAGCCAGCTCCCAGTGTAGTCATTTATTCTCTAAAAAAAGATTCCCTCTCCCTTCTCATTTCTACTCTTCCTTCTCTGGCAGATTATTTTGACCTCATTCTGATTTTTCATACAACCACATGAACAGCTGTACTGATGCAGCTGATGCAAAAAGAAGCCTCATGCAAATGGATCAGATAAACACAAGGACTACTGTGACAGTCAAATAAAAATTAATTAATTCCACCATTTCTATCATGAGTTTATAAAGACTTTCCCTTACCCCAAAGGTAGGCAAAGCTCTAGTGGCTTTCCATATTTTATCACCCTATTGATTTTTCCTGCCAAAAAGCCTACTATAATAAGGAATCCTGAAAATGCTTTTCTGCAGGAAAAGCTAGCAGCCGTGAAATCAGGCCAGGGAAACTTTGCTTCCAAAGCAACAACAGAAAAGCTACAATGCACAAGACCATTGAGGGAAAGAAGCTCTCACTACAAAAGCATCACTAGAGCAAAGTCACTATACCATGGGTCTCTGAGACCTGCTGGGGCATAATGAGAATACACTTCTGTTATCAAATCACAGACAGATAACAGAACAACCACCCCTCTTTTTACCTGGTTTTACATGACATCTCTAACTTCCCTTGCAGTTTCAGTATTTCTTTTGAGTTATTTTTGATGCCATTTTTTGTCTTGCATACATGTGACTTCTTTCCATTTCACCACAGATTTCCAGCAAATAAAACCATATGCACTACCATAGCAACATTTTAACACAAACACAGTGTAATCTTTGTTCACTGAAGTACACAGTTCATTTCTTTTTCTCTTATTAACAGAACCTGCATCTGCATACAGTTTAACTGAATGTCATAGCAACAACATAAACATCAATTCAAGATATTTTTCCTCTGGATGGCAGAAGAATAAATGTTTTCAGGAAAAGAGTGTGGGACTTCAAGCAGAATGAAATGTTTGTGACTAAACAGGGCCTGAAGTTACATCATCATGGCTGTATATTTATGCTTGGAAAGCCTGCTCTTGCACAGTGTTATACATTCTCAGCTCCTACAGATGTCAACAGAGAACAGCCATATCTGGCAGGGCAAGGACTGAATCCCAGCTATGCTGATACACAACACGTAGCTGGGACTTGCTATCAGCACTCCCATGAACTTAGAAATCCATGTACTGCTTCAGACTGGAGTCCACGTTCTGCACTGAACTTTCCTCTACTGCAGAGTAAAACTGCACTGTTGACTGGAGTAACAAAAACTGCTCCAGCATGCCTCCAAGGACCAGTGCCAGCCACACATTCTGTGGCATGACCCTCTTTTCCTCTACGGATCAACAATTCCTAATGCCAAGATAAATGTAGCAAAACTTAGAATTCGAATGTGTTCATTCAAAACTGAGCTGTTACACTGACAGGGGGTACAACGCTGTTTACCCATGACAACTCAATTATGCCTCATTCCCCCAGGAAGTTATACAAAAAAGGAAAAGAACCAAGTTCTCTCCCACGGCTGACTCAGTCCTACCTCCCAGCTATTGCTGTGTGTTTAGATATACTCTATTTTTGTCCTTTAAGGTTTGTGAAAGGGATGACATCATTAAGCTTTTAATTTTTTTAAGTAGTGTTTTCATTCAAGACAAGAGACTTTACTCTTTGTAAGCTGACAGTCATTCAGCTCAAGCATGCTGAAAAGTCTAAACATTAAAAGAAATGCTGTAACAACACTACACAGAAATAGTTTGTTCCTTCTGTGACAAATAGTTTATAGAGGAAAATAAATGAGTAAGCATAGTAGGCATAAAATCAAGCACTCAATGCAAGCTGGTGTTGAATGACGAAGATTAAAACAACATCACACAGTTCTCATTCACAGACATGATCTGTTCTGAATCAAGGCAGAGTCCTGTAGGGATCTGTGTGTAATAGGACTACAACAGTATGTTTTCAAAATGGACAGAATGGAAGCCTCCTAGGAAGCCTCAGCTCCATGTTTTAAATTTCCAGTTCTTGACCAAAAATTTTAAAAATACAGATGCTTTTTCTCTCTTCTGTTTATTAAAAGGTGCCTATTTCAGGTTAAAAAAAATTTAAGAACTTTCCTTAACTGCCTATGAGAGTGTTCAAAAACATCTGCCTAGCACAACAGTGCATAAACTTTGATTAAATCAAGAACCGTATTATTATGAAGAGTTATGACTAATATGAAGAATTTTGATTTCTCATTATAAAGAAAAATTGAAAAAGCTTAGGAAAACTGAATAAAATATTTGAATTGCATTTTGGTTTGTATTTGATCAATCAGCTCTGTTCAAACTAGTGTAACTGTAAAAATAGGTAAGTAGTAACCTAGGAAAGAATGGCAAATGCTACCTTTTACTCTCAGTTTGACTGAACTCTGGGAGATTATTCCCAGCTTTGTCTGGGAAATTTAAGTTCTAGTAACCACCACAGGAATGCTCCTTAATAATGTTTTAAAGTCTTCTTTAAGGTAAATCTGAAGGACAGATTTAACAGCATCTTCATTTAAAAATAAATTATGTTCTGTTTGATTCACAAGGAAGCTTAAAGTAGATTTATATAAGGAAAAAAAACCCCACAGGCAAACTCTTTGGTACAATTAATGAAAACCCCCAAGAGGACAGGAAAATAATGCAAATCACAAATCTGTGCTCCTCAGCCAAAGACTAATCACACACACATGCAGATCAACACCACTACTTGCAGCACTCTCATTTTCACTGTGCTCTGGATCCAACAGAAGTGCCATGCTTTTACTCCAGATGAAGCATTTTCTAGCAAATGAACTGTGGCAGTTTTGCTATTTGGCTCTTTTATTGGTATTACTATGAATGAGTTCAAGACTGGTCTAAAGTAATTTGTGGCTACCAAGTCAGTGTGCAGCAATCACTGATTAGGAAAAGCTTATTCACTGTCACTGAACTGAAAAAATATGAAAGCAGCACCTATAGCTAGGAATCCTGGTCCTTTAAAAAAGGTTAAAAAAACAAATGTTCAAACAAGAGGTGGGCAGAGGACCAACAATGACTAAGAAAGAAAATAGAGCACAGGTGGCTTCTGCCAGGTGAGAAGAAAAACTTTCCTGTTTCACCAGAGGTTGCAAAACACACAAGAGAAAGGACACATGATACCACTGGGAGAAAAAGTAGTATGTGACTACAAAGGTCTGACACTGGCCAAACTTCAGTAGTGAGCTGTCATGGTAAAAAACTTATTAACTCCAATTTCTTTACAAGGGAAAAAAAAAAAAACCCTTCTAAAACTTTGAACATCTCAAAAATCCTCTCCATGCAGCATGACTGGTGAGGACCCAGCAGCCTGGTGCCCTGAATCCCAGACTGAGAGTCCAGAAGCCTAAGCCCTCTCCTGTACTGCTCCCCCAGCCTCCTGGTACCTCCAGAAGTTCCTTCTGTTGTGGTTCTGACCCCAACATCAGCACTGGAAGAAGAAGACTTATGACTGAAACACCACCTTCATGGCAATTTAGCACACACCCCAGGCTACCAAGACACAAAGGTGTCTCAAGCAGGAGACAGTCTGTGAACTACAGCAGCAGCAACCTCAGAGAACTGTTTAGAGTGAACATGTCCTGAAGACAAATGCTGGCTTGGCCAGACCCTTGCAAAACTAAGGCAAAGGCTATGCTGATTCCTGAGAATGCCCTGGTGCAGTGGGGAGAGGGGCTAACCTGGCTTGCACCACTTGTGGCATTGCTGTTCTCATCCTCCAACAGTCCCCACAGGCACAAGGGACTTGGATACAGGATAGGTGGTCTGTGATCTACGAATCTTTTCAGAAGGTAAAAACTGTCAGCAGACAATACCATACAGGAATTTCTTTTCCTTTACGATTTATTTGTTTTTACGTAGGTAAATATGCCAGTAAGTATTTACAATAACTAACTGCAGTAGGTACTAGGAATATGAGATGCATGACACAGGCATTCTTTAGAAGTCCAGTGTTATTTGCATTAGTGCCAGTCTATGCACCCATTTCTATGGATTTAAAAACTCATGCTAATTTAGAATACCTGGAGAGAGGACTAAACACACTTGCAACATGCCCCCCTGAAAACACAGTCTCACCTCTCCATTAACACATGGAACGAGATGCAACCAAGTAAGGAACCAAAAAAAAAGAGTAGTATTGCATCAAGCACCCAAAATGTCACCAGAGAAGATCAAAAGTAACATAAGACCATTTTCAGTAGCTCAGTGTTACACAGAAATACTGTAAAATGAAACTGATCTAATGAAATACCTGTACTTTTTTCTCCAGTAAATTTAAGCATTAAGACTCAAATCAACATATAAATACAAATATGTGATCAGATATTTAAACCCAAACATTTGGCACTGAGCTGGTTAGGAAAAAGGAAAAACAATGGTGCAATTAAAGACTGCAATTAGAATAGTAATTTTTTTCTGAAACCACAATTCCCCATCTTTTTATTTACATCTCTAAATATGCATTATTAAATCCAAAAATAGTCAAGCACTTTGAAAGTGCTAACTTTAGTAAAGGAAGTTAAGCCAAACCTCCAGGAACTTAGTTGTATAAAAAATTTAATTAAATAATTAAAAAAATAAAAGCTCATTCCATCCTGTTCTCTCAAAGAACTGTCATGAACTGTCCTGAATCTCCCCTTCTTCCACAGATGAAAGGGATGAGCTTTCACTGTCTGAGTTCTCTGCAGGCTCACTGCCATCTGAGGATAAAGAACACAAAAAACAAACAAGCAATTAGTTTCAGCAATGTTGTTTGCTCATCAAACAGAAGCAGTTTCATATCTTCTTTTCCTTTTAATCATTCTTCTTTAGAACAGCTATTTCATAAGACATAACCAGTTTCATGACATAGGATAAAGCCCTGGATAGGACCTCAATTGTTGAAAGAGAAAGCAAGACAATGTTGAGAATTGTTTTTACCTTTTAAATATTGGTCTTTCAGTCAAGTAGGAAAGCAGAATATTTAATCCCCACAAAAAACTCTAGATCTACTGAGAATTTAAAATTATTCTTTTGGCTTGTTTTAAATGTTGTTTTCTGGGATGTCACAGATATATATCACAATTGGAATGCGTTATAAATAATTTACAGTTTTCTTAGCATTTCAGTTAAGATGAGGAACTACAGAGAAATTGGAAATGGAAAATTAAAATTCCACATGTTCCAGCATCCCAAAGATAGTGATAAGCTATTTAAGTCCATAAGCTAAGGCTGGTGAAGTTCAAGGTACACAATAACTTGTGCTTTAAGGCACAGCTATTGTGCTCTGCTGAGATCATATAGTGAAATTCTCATCTCCAAAACTGGTCTTCAGCCTCACACCCCATGGATCCTTCTTTAACAAGCCCTGACCCTGGTCACCTTGTGCTGATGTCATCAAATGCCACTTGGTTGGTGACACTCAAGCAGCACAAAAATAAACTACAGCAAAGCAGGCCCATGATTCACACTCTGCTCTCATTGTTATTTTCAGTATTTGATCTATGAATTTAAAGATGTTTTTGAGCATTTAGTATCAGAGGTTTCATTAAGAAAATGTTACCAAAAGGGAGCTGATGAAGTATAGCTACTGTCTGGTCAAGACAAGTTCTACAGCTGGCAAATATGGATAATACACAGGACACAGTGTGCACCTGTACAGTTTCCAAGGAATTTGTTCAAGAAAATAGAAGCATTTCACCCAGAAACATCAGAGGTCACATTTTGTCTATATTAAATCTAGTGTATAATCAATTAACATTTATATGCCAGATATGTACTGAGTAATGCACAAAGTAAGGCCTGTGAAAGCTTCCATAATCCCCTGCTATCTTCAGCCATGACTGACCTTGTATGCTGAAATCAGAGCACCTGTAGTTTTTGCTGTTACACAAGTCAAGCAGCAAAACATCGCATAAAAGAATGTGGCAATCTTCTGACTCACAGCAATGCTCAACAGATAGGTTTTACTTCTGTTACAGTAATATTTAACAGGAATTATAGATTGTCGTCACTAAAAAAGAGCATACTTGTATGGTGCTGATAGCATTACCTACAAATTAAGATTGCCCAATCCATGTCACCATAAAACTGTCTGCAGTTTAGTTATAATGTAAAATTTAAACTCTGAGTTTAAGTTTTTCAGTGGCAGTTTCCTTCCTCAATCTTTATTTTCCTTATGTAGTTGAAAGTTTCAGCCAAAATACTTCAGCCATTTCTGACATGAAGAATAGGAGAAATAGGCTTTATACTCATTAAATCCTAGCAGCTTCTCTTTGAAGGTGTCCAGCTCTAGCTATCCCCCAGTCCTTGGGGGTTACTACTTGAATCTCAGGGAGAATGGTGATGTTTCCCCAGCATGTGCCTGTTGCTGTGGCCATGAAAACTTGATTCTGTTGTTCCTGGGGAAGGGGGCAGATCTGAGATTGCTCAGGAAGGAAGAATTATTTTAGCAATTAAATTCCCACAAGACTTCGCTTCTTGTTCTAGCCTGGGTCCCCTGCAAACAGGGTCAGCAGGGTTATGGCTGCCTGAGCCCATGCTCAGCAGACACCCTGCCACATGTCCACTCAGCAGTGTGGCAGCTGTTTGCCTGGAATGCAAAGGGAGGTCAGTGCCACGCTCCCAAGTGTCCCTCGGGGCATGCCAGCAGGCAGAGAGGAAAGGCAGCACTGGGGGCAGTAGAATCAGCAGGATGGATGGCTTGGGAGGAGAGAGCCACTGATACAGAAAGCCATACATGGCAAAGAAACTGGACTGCAACAAACACAGAAGATGCTGTAGCAGAAAGGTCACTTCTTGGGAGATGGGAAGGGGAATGGGAAGTCTCTGATTACAACATTCTCCTCCCCGGACAGGAGGTTAACATAAGATTTGCACTCTTAGCAATTACCTGTGAATGCAAACTGAAAACTGCTTTTTTCCTCCTATATTCTGTAAAGATGACATGCAAAAGAAAAGCACAATGATTGTGACACACTAACTAAAATGGTACTTTGTCTTCAGGCAGAGTAACAGCAACAGAAAAGTCCTCCAACTTTTATATTCATGTTGTGAACATGCTTTTCCTCAAAGAATTTGAAATTACTGTCACATACTTCTACTCTGAACAGAAAAAATACCAAGAACACAGGTTCCCAACCTAACTCAAGGCCGAAGTTGATTATTAATATCTTAACCAAGAAGATGACAATAAGTTATGATAAAAGTTGAGAAAATCATGGTATTTTTGCCATTAGCTGTAACTTTTGCTGTCATACCCAAGACATATTAATATCTTAACCAAGAAGATGACAATAAGTTATGATAAAAGTTGTGAAAATCATGGTATTTTTGCCATTTGACTTTTGCTGTCATACCCAAGACACCTTAACAGGGAGATATTAAATCCATTTTTATGGAATTTATAGAAACAGAACAAAAACAACAACAAAAATCAATGGTTTTCAAAACTTGAAACGCCTGTTAGTGTTCTCAGAACCCCTGCAGGGATGACTTCTCATCAAATGATTCCTGCAGCAGAGGAAGGTTACTGTCCTCAAGACACACACTTGCACTGCCCTGTGGCAGAGCTGCTGGCACTTCCCAGCTATTCCTGGCTCTCTCTTCCCCTCCTCTTCTGCCTTTTACAGAGTCAGGTAGGTGCTGCAGCAGCATGACCTCAACATACCGTTGTTTCAATCACCACTGCTTGAATCTATATCCTTAAAAGGACAACCACCCTATTAGCTCAGGAGACAATGACAACCCTATACAGATTAAGTACATGAGCCAATCAACTGTAATTCCCTCCTGACCTCTAAATCATAGGGGTACATCTGAGTACTGAAAAGCAAGGCTCCTAGACAAAGAAATAACGGATAAACTCAAAAGCAGCCAGCTCCATGTACTGCAGTGTGTATCACAGTTACCCAGACCTGACCCCTGCCGTGCTCTCTCACTCTCAGAAGCCCCTGCAGTGCATAGCACCAGGAATGTTTGCATGCCAGATCTTTGGGTGCAGATTGCTCTCACCTAGGGGATCACTCAGTGTAATCTATTCTCAGCCCTGTATTTCATCAGTCAAATTACATACATATAGAGCCATGGCTGAGCTGCTGCAGGGAAACAGTAACTGCAAATATATATCAAAACTTCTGCAAAAATCTGTAAGAATTAGAGACTGGCCCATCACTGAACATCACGGGATATGATAACTAAGGTGACTAGGTGGGCGACTAGGAGATGAGAACTGATTCCCTATTTCAACAGCTAAAATATCCTTTAGCAATCTTTTAGCTTTAGAAACAGATGCTGAGACATGATTTCTAATAATTATCCTCTCACAACTCAGAATTATTTGTCCAATGTTAGAAGCTATGCTAGAAAATAATGAAGAATGATTCCTTTGCATGATTATCAGGTTTACTTAAAATTAATCTTCCCCAGGCAGCCTGACTCTTCAGAAATAATCAACTCTGTCAAACTTTGTTACATAAAAAAAGTTAGCACAAGTCTGAATAGCTGTTTCACCTTAGTGGCTAAAAATATAAAAAGACCCCAGTAAAGCACCAGTAAACAAATTTAGAAAAACCACATCCAATACAGTCATGGATGGATGCCATCAGCCAGCAATTTTAAGACTAGAGCATTTGTAACAGCTTTTTCTATAGCAATCTTTAAGCTTCAGAAGGAAATATAAGACATATTGCTCATTCCTGGCAATATCCTTAACTACTGTATATATAATTAAAATATCCAAGTATAACATAACAGGAAATAAATATATGCTCACCTTGGCCAAGGACCACCATGTCATTCTTCATTGTTTTCAAGACCACAAATAATGTTGGATACTCAATTATTACTTTGCCTTTCAGATTATCTAGAAGGCTTCTGTTGGCATCCAGTTCATTGTACCTTAAAAATAAAAAAATAGAACAAGAAGTTTATTTTGGGTTTTAATATTAGCAAGGATGTAATGTACATTTGCTGTGGGGGGGAAAAAAAAAGTAAAAGGCTTTCTGGCATTTGACATGATTTTCAGGTGATACCATGTCCAGAAGAAATACCTTATAATTCAAATTACATATCCAGTCCTATTCTCCGACTACATAATTTTTTTAAACATTCTTAATATCTAAGCATAAAGAACAAACGGAGAATGAAAGTCAAATTTCCCTAAGGGTTGAAAAGTTTTATTATGTCTTAATGAATATGTTTAGCAAATCAGATAAGGACAAAAAGGTTATTAAAATTGATACATTTATCAAAATCTGATTCTAAATTAAAAATAACACTTAATATTTTACTCATGGGCTTTAACACTACAGGTTTAATTTACTCAACTAGTAGTGTACCTTATTTATCACGTTTTGCTTATGAATTACCACTGAAGCCCTAGGAAGATGAAATAAAAACCTTATCCGAACAACTACAAAAGCACAGGCATACCGGAGCTCTTAGAGCTCTGTTTTTGTAGGAGAGGTATCCTTGTTCTGTACAGGAGCATTACAGCAATCATTTCTAGAAGATGGTACAACAGCCGCTGTGCCAGAGCAAACCTCTGCTCACAGCACCAGCAGCGAGAAGCTCCCTGCAGAAATCCCCACACGTGTGTGTGCTCCAGAGGCACAGGACTGGATGTGCAGCCCCTTCCCAGGAAGGGCACCTCTTCAGCCCAGACAGTGAAACCAGGTGCATAACAAATGATACCACAGTAATGAAAAGCAAACTGAGCATCCTCTCCACAATTATTCTCTCAATCTGTAATGCTCTCTCCCAGCTCTTGAACTAGAAACCTGGACATGGGATTTTGTGGAAAGGAAGAGAAGTATTTCAAAGGCTTCTGAAAGAGGGACCTTGTTGCCTTCACTTAGCAAAAACTGAGGCATCCAAAGGATGCTCTGATATTATTATGCTGCAATCTGAGTTATGCAACTTTCTGTATGCAGCATTATTAAATTATCAGTAAGCTAATGTATCAGCTAAGGGCAAATGAAGTTCAAAACCAAAATATATTGTAGGCAATTCGTGGGGTATTTCCCATAGCTGCTCTACCTCCTCTGATCATTAACATATTATACAGTTGTGTTTTCTTTTGCCAAAACCAAAGGGATAGGTGAAGGAAATTATATACTTAATGATTTACAATAATGTGTGATTAAAAGCAGTACACTAGGAATCAGCACACAAGAAAAATATTGGAGGTAAACCAGGAACTGAGTTCCTGGGATTTAAGGGAGACTTAGTTTGAGCAAAAATTCTCTCAATATTCAACTTCAAATCATCATGAAAATATTTGGTTTCATGTTTCTCTCAAGCCAAAGTAATTACAACCTCTTCTTACTGAAACCCTTGAAAAGGGATAACAGTACATTACATGTCTTATTGGATGAATGCATTCATAAGTTGTGGATTAACACACATGAACAGAAACATATTTACTGCTTTATTTACAGTACTCTAAATGCAAAGTATGGCAATACCTTTCCACTGGCAAGGCCCTCAACACATTCCTTTCTGGTTAAGCAAACATTTACCACCGAGAGGCTAAAGTAATTCACATGCCACAATACACTTTCCATTATCTCATATTTTAGACAAAACATCTTTAGCGTCCAGCTTGGCATAAGATAAAACATTCGTACTTAAAATTATTTTATGATAGTAAATTACTGAAGTGTTAGATCACTGAGTCAGAGCTTTATCTTTTTTTGTTAAAGTAAATTTTATTGGTTGACAGTAACAGGAAAAACATCTAAATTTTTAGTCCATAATGTGGGCCATAAACTTCAGGAAGAATGCAACAAAGGAGCTTAATGCTCCTCTTATTTAAACTTGTCTGTTACTGTATATATTATCCAAAAGACCTAAGTCTACCACATTTTCTACTTCATACACAAATGCAAGTTGAGGTTTTCTGCTAATCCACCTGTCAGGCTCTTCCTTGACTGTGCATGCTTAAAAGATCTCAAAATAAAACTATTATCACATCAATTCCAAAGTCTACTAAAGAACAGCTCTTGAGTAAGACTGATTTTTCAGGCTATCTCAGAAAGACCAGGTCATGATAAAAACCTTCCCAATTTCATCCCAGAGCTAGAACAAAGTCATACATAGAGGGTCAGAGGGTGAACAATAGAAATTTTGCCCCTTCTATGGGCAAAAGAAGACTGCCCTGTAGGATTTAACCAGAAGTGAGGATGTAGAGCAACACTGGCATAGTAGGCCCTTCTATGTATATGCAGCAAACTTGACTCACCACAAGCAGGAGATAGAAGAAGGAGAACACCACAGATATTACTAGATATCCTTTTATCACCACTTTTACCCACTAGTTTTGTTTCATTGGGATTACATAGCCTGTGTGAGAAGAACCCATAAGGAGCTGTAACCTTCTTCAAACCCATCCTTCACTGCGCACTTCAACTGCCAAGCCAGTGAAATGAAGAACAACCAGTGTAAGTCTATCCTTTCACTTGGACTCCTCCATACTCCAGGACCTCCTGCAGGAACCAGCTTAACTGAGGCTGTCATCCTAAATAAGATCCTTCAGCCCTTCATGCCAGGATGGACTTGAGATAACCCTGGCTCCAAACTAACTGACTATGCCAACAAAACCATTGCCTTAACCCATCTTCACATCTTTCTTTTAAAGCCTCCCTCTGCTTTCTCTTTTCTCCCACTGTCCCATTCATGCAAATTGTCTGCACTATGGCTTCCTAATCCCTGTATTCAGCAGACTTCTCTTTGCATGCTTCCCCTCCATCTTCTTTCCTTCCTGGTATTTACTTTCCACATATTTTCTCTCTCCCTTCCTTATGTTCCCTCAGCCTCTCTGAACAACACTCACTATCTAATAATACACTTTGCTGATTATTTTCTTGCCCCAAGCAAAGCTTTATGCCCATGTTGCAAAGCAATAAATAGGCCTGGCTTTTTTCTTAATATGAAATGACTCTATTTATAAGGACCACAAAGAGATGATCTTAGACAACCGCTTCTGATTTTAGCTGGAATGTAATAACAATAAGTGCTTTTTGAAGAACCAAAATTAAGTAGAATTTGCCTGCTAGCAGGCAGTTTAAAAGCCTACAAAAATTGTGACAATTGAGAAAATTTAGCAAGATTCAGCAATCCCACATCAGTTCCCATACAAACTGTTATATCTGCTCTATGAAAGTTGTTACCTTCCTCAAAATACTGAAATTAATGTGTCTCTGCACTTCTGATAGCATCTGTGAGTTTCTGCAAAGACTAGTTTCAGTATCTATAGTTATTCCACCACCTTCCAGGAATTCAACAATTCAGTCTCCTAATCTGTCTCCCACAGGCAGGAATGCCACATTAGGTCACTGCATCACAACAAGTTCCCCTCAAATGGAGCCTGTGGCTATAATCTCAGTGGCGTAACTTGTCTCCATGAATTCAGACAGCAGGAAATTCCCTGCTGATCAGGTTTTCCTGAATGCCATCTACAGGAATTTTTTATTATTTTATAATAATAAAAAAATATAAATCTGTAACCTGGAATTAAAGATAAATTGTAGCCATATTATTTCTTTAGTTTTGTCTTCTATAAGCTGAAAAGAGAACAAACACGTTTTAGCTATCTAAATAATTGTAAATATTACCAAAATGTGGATTTGTGTAATGACATTCATGATTTCCCTGTGAGAATGATCAACTAAACTGCTTGCACATATTTTACACAAAGATGACTTTTCTTCCTAGAACTGAGTGGAAACATCGAGGTATTTACTTGGCATAACTCAGATACAATAAATCATGCTATCTATTTTGGGCCTAGTCCTAAAAATCCACAACCAAGCTTACACTAATGTATGGGAAGAAAAAAGGATTTTTTTTCACCAGACCAAAGAGGGTAGCATTTCCTAGGTATCTGCATATGCCTAGAAGGGGGCAAAGACTGGGTACAGCATTTAAAGTTTCTCCCAAGCACTCATTCTGAAGTGCTGCAGTACTGCAAAGATAATAACTAACAGATGGACTTTCATTCCTGAGTGGTGAATAACCTCTTCGTGTGGTTATGATTTGGTGAACATTGAAGTAGGGAAATGCTCTCTTGAATTAGGTATGAAAGGAAAATTGCATGGCAGAAAGCAAATACATTATATTGAAATAATGCACGGTATTTATATTTAACTTTGTCACTAGAATTCTGACATTCTAAAAAACCTAAACCAGTGAATTTGATTAGTCCAGATACATGACAAAATTAGAAAACTCAATGGTCAAAACAGCAGAGATCTTAGAAACAAACAAACACAAAAAAACCCTCAAGACTTGCCATGATACTTCCTTTATAACTAACTCTTGCCAACAGCAAAACAATATGAAGGAATACTCTCCCTGAACACTCTTTTAAGGAAAGAGACCTGCTAGCTTCTCCTTTCACTCTTGGTTACATTTCTTTTCCTGGTCTAGGACCTCCATAATTTGCCTCAACAGATGTTCATTAAGCTCTCCTCCTTACTACTGATATCTGCATACCTTAATCAATACCAATACAGACCAGATGCCTGGCCAAACCCTTTTCAAGTCAAATCCCTATCTCAAGCAACACTTCCACCAAAAACATGCTTTTTCTGTGGAAAAAAAAAAAAAAAAAAAAAAAAAAAAGAAAAAAAAAAAAGAAAAAAAAAAAAGAAAATTATGACAAGAAATGGTCTCTTATCAACCACTTGGACTACAAGTCCTGCCAGGAACCAACTAAAAAAGTATAGGAAGAAAAGTTGCCAGCAGAGCAGGAAAGCATCTTGGACATCATCACCATCTCCTAACTATGCCTACATTCACAGAGCACATAAAGGCACAGCCAATTAATGAGACAACTATGGAGCTGTTCTTTTTCCTTGTCATATTTCAGGCATAGTCCATCCTCCAACAATGACTATATTAAGACAACCTGTAACAATCCAAGGTCTCATCTCTTTCACGGGCTAAGAAATCTAAGAACTGTTAAAAAGTCAAGTGTAAAATGGGGAAAACTCACAATCCTCCTCTTACGACAAATGTATTTCAGGCAGTTTAAACAACCTGCAAGAAAAGTGTAATACCCAGGTGAAAATAGCAGGAACAACAACTGTCACCAAAATTATTTGACATAATAGTAGATGTCTAGAAAAACTCATTGGTGTGTTCACTTCTACCCTAGAAAATATACAAAACAGTTAATAGAGAGAGAAGCTAAGTAAGAGTACAAGTATGTCACCATGGATGCACAAAGGCTGTCCCTGTTTAAGCCTCTTGAGAATGAGGCAATTGCACAGAGAAAAAAAAACACATTAAAAGTTGTTTAATGGCAGTAATGGAAAAATATATCAATTAAAGGCAAAACCCATTAAGCAGATAAGGCAACTGCTTCAACAATTTAGTGGACTGAGCTTTAAGAGTGATGTGGTAAAAGGATTCAGGATCACAATAATGACCTAAAGATTAACTGAAGTACAGAACATTCTGCATCTTTTAGTTATAAAACAAAGTACAATAAAACAAAAGGAAAATGTGAAACCAGCAAATGTCAGTTTCTTGCATTTGGCAGAATTTGGTGCAAAGAATACAGAAATAAAGTGATACTGAATTTCAAGAATGCAAATACTTTCCCCATCTCATAAAGCATAATAAAAAAAAAAAAAAAAAAAAAAAAAACCAAAAATTCAGCAGCAAGTAAAGATGTTATAACTCAAGTGCATCACAGCAATAGCTCTTCACACACATGGGAATTTACTTACTTTGTGAAGCCAGACAGCTTCACAAACTGCTCAAAAGCTCAAGGTTCACAACTCCAAATACTATAGAGCTGACATATGAAAAAAATGTAAACCACAATCATGTAAGGCCATTATATGACTTAGATAAAGAAACAAAACAGCGTGAGTTAACACTAGCCAGAAGACTTATTGTGAATATGAAATTTCACAAGAAAAAAGTTGTGATTAGTAAGACAGTGATTTGGCTGCAGATGATTGCTTTAAGTTTCAAACACTGAAAAGGTATCAGTGGCATATTTAGTAGGAGTAAAAGCTATGCATGGCTCCCCAAAAATACAGAGAAGTCAAAACATGAATCTTGTATCACTAATACAATATTGGCATGGTCACACGGAAAAAGCAATGTTGTAAATCTACTTCAGTGACAGCATACTGATACACAGCCCCCTGAAATCTAAGTGTAAATAATTTCAGAGTACAAGGTGTACCAAGGAGTATCAAGAGATTAAATTAAAAACACTTAATACATCAAATTCAGAAAACTAATACATCAAATCTCATTTGACAAATTAACGCAAGCAAGCAGTACACTGCTAAAATAAACAAATATAAAACTGATGAGAAATCAGTCACCTGTAAATTGGAAATACTTTTGTTATTATGCTTGGGTTAATCTCATGAACCTTCACTTCAAGAAGAACTGATCCTTCTCTAATTTTGAATCCCCAAAAAGCAAGTATTAACTTCTGAATTTAGCTCATATGGAGAGAGTCTAAATGTCTTTTAACACTCTGGTGGAAACATATTCACCAATATTATACTTATTTTCGTGGGAATCACAGTATCACAAACATTCCATTAAGGTAACAGGTTACCAATGCTTTACAATGACATGGAAAAGCTATGAAGTAAAGAAAACAAATTATTCTCTTGGGAAACAGGCAGGAAGGTCAATTCCCTACTTGGCAATGTTGAAACAATCAGCCCTAGCTCACTTCCGTCAAAAGAGAGGGAAAAAAAAGAGGGATTCCCTTTTGGCAGGATCAGGAGGAAATAACAGGTTTTCTCCTTCCTGACAAGACCAAGAGAGAAGTTGCCCTGTCCTCTGCCTCTTTAAAAACACTGATGGCTATGCTGCCAGGTTTTTACAGTGCTGCAGATTCCAAGTTCAGCCTATCACTTAAACTGTCCAGGGCAGTTTGTATCTTTGCTTCTAGAAGCCTCTTCAGCCCTTCCATACTCCCGGTCCCTGAAATTTAGGAACTATGCTAACTTTAAGTCAGCATCTCATTGTTTTTTTCTTCCAAGAAACCAGCAGCAAATCCTCTTGTTCCTTCAGAAGAATATTTTAACAGCAACCCACAGAGTTGAATTAAACCCCTCAACAGATCTCACAACTTTTATTCTACACAGGAATAGGACAGAGTTCGAACATCACTTTGGCTCTACAGCTCATTTTCACCAGCTCCTTCCCTCAGCCAAGGGGCTACCGATTATTCAACAGGGTTTTCTTGAATTTCATAGCCTATTTTCCTGCCTTCGGTCTGCCTTATATGTGCATACTACACAGCAGATAAACTCGCATGACGACTTTTTCATACTATACATGTTACATAGGTACATACATATAAGGCAGTTCCCCTCTGTTCTCCAACAGAAATGGCAGGCTGGAGCAAACTGCAAGATTTTTTCTTGAAACAGTCTTTTCTAGCTGCACATTCTAAGAGAGGAGAGAAAATTTGCCTGTTCATGTGCTGGGTAGGCTGCTCCTTGCTTTAAACTCAGACACAGTGAGAAAAAGAGAAAAACTGTGTACAGTTTTTCTAGTTTAGAATTTGGAGTCTGACTACCTGCTTTGCAAACATGAAGTGTCTGGGATCTTCAGATCTGCCTGTGGTGCTTATAGAACACCATTACATGCTGGACAGGTCAAACTACAGCTGAAGCCAACCAAAAGTAATAACACTTTTACCGTTCTCTCATCCTACACCTCTTTGCTTACATATTCCTCCTCTGTGAGTTGTCTGGATTTAGCTTGCTGTACTACAGACAGCAGAATTTTGGAGTGGAGGCTATGATTTCAAACAAATCTTTGTGCAATAAATGTCTCAGTCAGCAACTCTAGCTGGGACACTCTACAAACCCAAATGCAATACCATTAATTATAAAACAGTTCATCCAAAAGAATTCAGCACGGATTACAAAACACTGGATTGTTACTTTAAAAAAGAACCAGGCGTCTACTGGTTCATAAAGGAATCCCTTTCAAGAAAAAATGATTGCACAAGATAGTAAGATGGACAAACTCTGGGTGTTTTTGAAATCATCCCAAAAATCTTTTGAAAGGTCAAGTAATTGTAGTCAGACATCACAAACATTTAACTATGCATGCTAAGGATTGTGACTGTACACACTCACTATACTCACCAATGAGTAGTTTTTTGCTTTCCATCTCTGTTGTGTAACAGGATTTCACTGAAAAATGCAAGTAGCTAGGAAGGAAAGTGACTGTTTTTTACAGTAAAAGCTGTGTAACCTGGCATTTGCTGCTCTGCATTGCTTTTGTCAGCAGAGAGACTGAAGTTCAGATAAAGAAGAAGCATGTGAAAAAATGACACTGAAAAGTGTCATTTAACAAACTAGGAAGTCTGAAATGACTGAAATGAGGAAAACGTAGGGAAGTATTCAGTAAGAAAAGCAAGAAGTTTTAATTTAAAAAACTCCACAAACCAAAATCCAACTCTCTGGGGGAAAAACAGCAGGAAGTTTAAATACACAGGAGTGCTGTGTTTAAGAAACAGACTACAGACCAAATTCTATTTCCCCTTGAACAGCACGAAGTCACCGGTGCCTGACTACAGTTGTGCAGAATGTGAAGAATGACTATTGTAAGCTGGCTCCCTGCTTTTGTAAAGCTGGCAGAGCTGCTTTTGTGCCAGCTGCTGCAAGCTACAGAGAAGTAATGAATTCTACTGTCAATCTTCTGGCATAGGTTAAAGCCAGCTTGGGGTCTGTTCCAACTCATGCCAAGGCCAGCAGTTGTGCCAAGGATTTGTATCCTAATTCCTGTCTCATGTATATTGTCTACTACACAAACGTGAAAAGAAATTGCTTCCTAAGTAAGACTAGAAAATCATAAAAAGCACACCACTTTTCAACATTTGCAGAAAATGCAAAGAAGAAATAACGCCTGAAATGTGCTAATTCTAGCACACTTGTTCTGCAAGATGAAGTTTCTTTTTAAAAGAAACTGAGTTGTGTGTGAAAAGCAGAAAGCAAAGACTGTAAGTTCTCTTGGTTTTACATGAAGTTATTCACAAATGATAATGCAGAAGGAAGTGCCCAAGGAAGAGAGCATGAAAAACTAATGAAAACATAAACAGCTCAATACTTGAGGTTACCATCAATGTATTTCAATAACAGGGTTCTAAAAATAATCCTAAAGTAACTGACAATACAAGTATATAATAGACATTTTTAAAGATAAGGAAATAAATTCATCTAAATGCAACAATAAAAAATGTGGTTCCATTGTATTTCTACTACTTTTTGAATTCCAGGATAATTTTCCAAAAGTATGTTGGCTTATCTGCCCATACTAAGACAAAAAAGCTTCACCTTCCTAAATCTATTACTGCAACTACTGCAACCTATTGATGTGATCTAACCCATAGTTATTTAAAAACAATAGACTACAAAAGAATATTCTCTTTGAGCACTGAGCTAAGTCATCCAAGGAAATAACTTTCATTTCTGCCAGCTGATCTTGAGACAGGGAAATGATCCAAAATTACTAACATCATCCAGCCTTCTGGAAAGCAACTCAATTAGATCAGTTAAAGCAAAAGAAGTTCACCACCATAAAACAATGGCATTTAGTAGAGGAGAACCTCTGATACTTGTTTAGCAGATTTTCTTCCCTGTGGTTCACAAGAATTAAGTGCCAAACATGCCATTATTCTCATGTGCCCCAGCCAGTACTACCACAGACAGTTAAGAAGCCCCTTGATGTTGGAACAGGCACAAAAATCCTTTTGGTATTTTTTTGCTTTCTGAGTAATTGAAGCATGAGCTACACCAGTACTACTGATACAAAAAACAATTCCACAACTGATTCTGTATCCATCCCTGTATGATGTGGCAGTTTCACAACAGGAAAGTGACAGGATATAGTCTGGTACAGTTCTGTACTCCAGCTCCTTCATGGATTTGCTCTACTGAAAGCAGTGGCCTTTGCAAAGCTCTTAAAGCCAACCAGACTGTATTTTCCAGGCACCTAAATATTCTGCCAGTGCATACTCTGACCTTCAAATCCCCAAAAAGTCTTCTGCAACAACTTACTCTGAAACAATGCTCACATGCTACTCTGAATAGGCCAAAAAAGAACATTACCATATAAAAGACCTAGCATTGATGTTTAAGAAAGCATTCTTTTTCAATTCTATTAAATCCTATATATGTGATTAAAGTGTCAACTATCTAAACACGATTCATGCAAGATGTTACTGAACCCACTAAAACAGATATTCAATTTTTGTGGTTTAACTTCATTTAGATTTATTTAATTGTCTCTGAAAGTATCTACTGCAAATTAAGTTTAAGTTGCAGTTATTTATCTTACAGAAATAGGATCATCTTATACGATAAGGCTGAGTAAATTAATTTCTCATTAAGTATCTGCAGTTACAAAACAACCTAACTCTGACTACTAACTTACTAATAAAAAAGACCAAGGATCTTATTGATTTTGGAAGGGCTGGTTGCTGTTTTGGTTTAGTTTTTTTGTTACACAAAGCCTGATAAGGCTATTCTCAGGAAAACGAGAAGGTGTATTTCCCAAACCACACTGTGTCATTTGGCCGTTGCAACTTTCCTTTCCTTACTGGAAAAATCAATACTCTTACCATATGAAGTCACTTTGAAGGCATCCCAAATAAAGGTCTGAAGACAGTAAGGACACTAATTTATCCCAAAGAAAGAAAATACTACTTATGAAAGAATGTAGACTATAAAAATCATCCAAGAGGCAGAAGTTAAACCTTCCTTGGAATAGTTACAGCCAAGGAGAGAATGGACACCAACACTAACTAAATATTGCATAACAGGTGATCAAAGCAAGCAATACCAAATGGAAAACTATTCTGACCCATTCAAAGATAGATTTCTTCCAAACTTCATTTAAAACCAAAAGGTTTTAAACGAAGAAGAGAGTTATGTAATGCTTGTTTTTTGAAACCCTAAGTTGCAAGACTCCTCAGGTAAAGCTGGGAAGACATGAGGAGAAATTATGCTTTAGGTTACCCCAATTAACTGTGGAGTGCTACCAATTCATACTGAAAGCAATCCTTACAAGCTGACTTTAGAAAAGACAGAAATAAGAACTTATTATAAAGTTCTCTAAGAACTGCCACCACTGATGGTAAAAGATACATGGCAAGAAGAAAGGAAGGACTGTGTTTGGCTGCTACCCAGGATATCTGCACACCAGTGGCTTTCTGCATTTCCACAGAACTCCTGTGAGAAAGCAGAAGTCAGTACTTCATGGCTAATTTATATTTCTGGAGAAAGAAAAAATAAAACCCCAAGAATTTAAAGCATTCTACAGAGGACCATCAAACTAAAAGGATGATTTGCTGTGAAACACAGAAAACAGCCAAAACTAAACCACAAACTCCTGTTTCATAAACAAGTGCAGGAAATACTAAAATCCTTCTGTAACATACTTATCTTAAAACTAGAAGACTAACATTTTATATTCCTGTTTAGATACTCTCTGAAACACCACTGCACTGCCTCAATAATACAAAATTGTAACTATGAAAATTATTTTTTTCCAGAAGGTTCTGCTAAGCCTAAAACCAACATTTGACATAACAACAGATGTTTTCAACTTTTCTATCATCTAGTGCTTGTGGAGAAGAAATTTTTCTGGTGGACACAGGAGCTGCAGATAACAAAACGTTCATGTAGACTTACATGTATCAGTAGCCTACACCAATCTACTCCTTCAGCCTGCCCTCAATGTGATGGAAGAGCATTTTGCCATACAGGAATGTACAGCCTAAAATCATGCAGAATGAGGAGGCACAGGATGAGAAATTACACTGAGCTGACAGTGGCACTCAAGGCTACACAAACCAGCAGTTAACACTTCTCACTGTTAAAGAAACATAGATCAAGAAAGGTGAGGGAGCTCTGTCTCCTCTCAGTTTTTGATCCATAGGGAAGACCACTAAGCAGCAAGCTGGTCATGTTTCAATCACAAGTACTTCCACTGCAATTCCAGCCATTGATTCATAGAGTATGAGCCAGTACTCTCCAATTAACTTAGGGATGAGGAACCAAAAGGACAAAAAAATCAAAACAAATTCTCTCTTACTTATCTGTAATTAAACTACAGTAAAAATCTGAATTCCCTCACAGAGCCTTTGTCACAACAACCGCTCACAGCGCCTGCTGTCACAGACACAGCTTATGTTGACCGAAGTGACTTTATGCTGACATAGCAGTCCCACCATTTCAAACAAACTTTGTTCTTTCCTTTCACAGGAGGAATTTTTTTTTTTCAGTATGCTGTTTCCTTGACCTGTCTGCACTGCCCCAGCTGGGCCTCCTCCACAAACTTATATGAAGAGATTCACATAATTTCCAAGTGAGGAACTGCAGTTCTCAAGTCAAGATACACCCCTATTTTAACTTTCTACTGGTTTTCCTGTACATGAAACTTTACATTCACTAAGTGGAATGTATACCAATTACTCCAACCTCATTATCAACCAACACAGAATACAGATGACTATACACTTGAGAATATTTAGGTTAGAGAATTCCTGCTCAAATCTGTGACATAAGGAAATGCTATAGATACTTCAGAAGGGGCAAATGATTAAGTAATGAAAAAGCCTTAATGAGCACATGAGACAGTCAACTTCTATATTAAGGTAGTTTCTTTCCCAAACTTTCTACACAGCTGTTAAATAAACAACTTTTCCTTCTTTCTTAAAAAAAAAAAAAAAAAAAAAAAAAAAAAGTGAAAGACCACTGCTTACATTTCAGCTCCTCACACCACCCCACCTGCAAGTAGTCTGGAAGGCACAAGAAGCTGGGAGAAGACACAGCAAGGACAGAGGATCCCAGCTGGCCAAAGGGATACCTGATACTGTATCACACATGGTCAATATTAAAGGCAAATTAAATTAAATTAAAGGCAAAGCTGGCTGGGCGCTGCTACTTGGGAACTGGCTGGACACTGCTCAGTGGAGAGCAAGCAACTTCACTGGGCATCACTTGTTTTGTATATTCTAATTATTTTATCATTCTCATCCTTTCCTTTTTTGTCCTATTAAACTATCTTTATCTCAACAGAAGAATTTAAATTTTTTCTTTCTGAATCTCTTCCCCCTCCCCCTGGGGATGTGAGGGGTTGTGTGAGTATCTGAGCTGTGTTTAGCTGCCTGCTAGGTCAAAACATGACATCCAGTCAACAGGGACCTCCTCAGACCTCAGGCCTTTAATGCATGATCAAGAGGGGTCTTGCCATAACATCCAATACCTCTTTCAGTACTCTGGGATGAAACCCATCAAGCTCCGTGGAATTCTGAATATTGAGTTGAAACAGCTGCTCCCTTAGAATTTCAGTGTCCACAAATGAGAACTCACTATTCCCACTTACAACACTCATAGGGTACTGGGTAGCCCAAGTACCCAGTTTCATGTTTTCTCCCTGCATATAAGAACCAGGGCTCTGTATCTTCAAACTCGCTTAAAAACAACAGGTTTCTAGCTGCCAATTCTGATGGCAAGTGTCACAACCATATATCAAATAATGACTGCAAAAAGAAAAAAAATCAATCAAAATCTTTAAGAGTTTGCACTTGAATTTGAATTGAAAAGTACATTACACATTTTTTAACATTACTGGGAAAAATCCCCAGCATAAACTGCTAAGTTACAGCAAAATTCTTGCAATATACACTTATTTCCCCCTTAGAAATAATGTATCATATTTTAGGGAAGCACATTATTTACATTTGTTACATTTGAAGACAAAAATGTAATTTCAGATGCCTAACTAGGAATCACTGGTGAACCACAGTAAGTTATGCTACTAAGCTGATACATATCCTTTTCAGTAACAATGACAACAGGGTGGAGTATTTATACTAGCAAAAAATATTTATTTGAAACTTAATTTTGAAGTTCAAGATTATTGTCTGTTCTGAAAAAAAAGAAAACACTTCTGCACAAGCCTGAATTCTGAAGACATAAAAGCCCACACCCAGAAATGTGGTAAAATGAAGAGTGATGAGCAAGTAACTTTGAGAAAAATGTGTAATTTCAAATGCAGTTACTGGATTGTGATAAACACATAATTTTTGCTGCACTAATTAAAAAAGATAACTCTCCTTGACTATCACTTCAACTCCCTCTGGAGTTAACACATCCACAGCACAACTTCCAGAAAGAAATGGATGTATGCATTTCTGTGGGTCAATACAATTATTTAGCATTTTAACACAAAGCTGTGCTCTGTTACATTGGCATGGACTGCTGCTGAAGCAGTTTAGGTACGGGCACACTCATTCAATAATTGCACAGAAATGTCAATGCTGACATAATAAAAGACAAAGAATTAGCATTTCTGCCAAATCATTTTTATATCCATTTGTAATTACTCACTAAAGTTTAATCCATGAGATTATGTAATCTCCAATTGTAATATTAAGGACTAAGAAACATGTTAAATATTCTTGATATTTTTAATTAGTAAGCATATAAACTCAAGAACCACCTTACCTGACAGAGTTTCGGCTCCTGTTTTCTATTTTCATTAAAATTCGTACATCTGATTGAGGAGATGCTGTATAGATTTTTAATCTGAAAAAAAAGAAAAGCAGCAAAGATGCAGAAATTATGTACAATGACTTTTCTTCCTGTCATCCATAAGAGATGGATCTCTTATGCATGTCAACAGGCAAAGTAATGTATTTTTTCATTAAAACAATAATTTGTCACATACTAGATGTTTTCTATAAATGAGGGTTATAGTTATTAGCATGTTTTTCTAATTATTCTGAAGGTTTACTGTCACCTCCACTGAAGTTAATTATGGTTACATTTTTCAGAATTACAGTTGCTTTATTTGGTCTTTATGCCATGAGTCAATTTCTTAATTTTTTTGGCTGGTTTAAATTTGGACCCCAGGGTTAGTTTTTTGATGAATGTTAGGATGGTTTTTGTCACAGGAATTAAAGGTGTACTGCTGACTGGGAACTCAGCTCTGCAAGCTGATAGTGCAGCTAATTTAAGCCACGTATTCAGAACCATTCCCTTTTATTAGTGCATTAGATCAACCAGGCAGGAAAGTTATTCAATACACACCTTTGACAAACTACAGGATCTGACTCCACTGGATCAATGTATGGCTTGAGGATATCAGCAAGTGTTCTATCGTCAGGCACCCTTTCAGCAAAGATAAAAATCAAGCATGTGAGACATCCTTCATCATGTACACAAATCTATTGTGAGTCACCTGGAGGAAGCTGTGTATTAGCATGCTACAGTGGCACAGCTGAGTAGTTTATGGGAGGATCATAAATGTGTATCAATACTGCACAGATATGGGTAGCTTTATCTCACTTTCAGCACTGGGATTTCACAGGCACGGATGAGGAGTAAACAGATGCATATCTCTAGTTTCTAACCCTGTGAAAGAAACATGCTGTTCCTGCAGCCCTAGGAGCAGACAAGCACATAATTCTCATCTCCCTTCAGGCTAGGAAAAAAGGAGAAACATTCGTCAATAAAAGCTTATTTTTTTGCCTTTTCAGAACGTATTTGTGGACTTTCCTACAAAGTAAACAATGCAACCATTTCACCCTGTATGAAGGTCAGTTCCAGAGTGCAGGTGAGGAGGGGTGGCAAATTGTGCTGAACATCTGCTCCGTGAGAAGACAATATGTCAGGTGTGGGGGTTATGAATATTATGAATATGCAAACTCTCTATTTACACAGAGAAAAGGACTAACAAACATTATGCCTGATTTGGAAAGTCTGCTAGCTTTCAGAGAGAAAAGGACTACACAACTTTCAATATTTTTAGATTGACTTGCTCTTTTATTTAAGACTAAAATTAATACCTGAGTTTACCTTGTATAACTGAACTCAGTAAGAACTGATCAAAATATTTTGCAGTACAACTTCAGCAGATTAATTTAAACTTTATAAAAATCTTTTTTAAAGTTCTGTACCCTTTTAAAGTGTATTCAGCATGACAGTGAGGAAATACGAGCTTCAAATGCCAGTAGAACTTGTTCTCCCTGAAAACAAAAAGAAATGCATATTCTTAGTCATAGTTGATAACAACTACCTTTTTTTTTTCCTGTGATAAAGCTTGGCAACCTACAGCATGGGTGCAGAAGAAAATACATGATTAAGATTTTGAATGGCTTCAAAGAGTAAAAGGGGCATGCAGAGAAACTGAGATGGCCTTTGAAAGATGAAATGCTCCCACATCCTGCTAAATTTCAAATCCTCATGGAATGAAAATCTGTTCCTTACAAATATAATAATATATCACCAATTAACTGATCACATTTTAAAAGTGAGTATAGTCCAGCTTTAATTTCAGAAAATGAAACTGCTTTTTGGCATATCACCCAGGGCAGATTACCAAACCTCTACAACAATAGTAGCCAGAGTCCCAGGTGAGGCTGGGTCCTACAGAACACAGGGGACTCAACCTTTTCCAGCAATGATGGCCTCAACAGAAAATGTGTCATGGCCAGGGAAGGAAGCTGCCTTCTGGCATAACATGGATAAGAGAAGTTAGAAAGAACAAACATTTTACAGAAAGATCGTAAAACTTCTGGTAGAGACAAAGTGATGTCACATTCCTTTCTTCTGTATGTCAGTTGTTATTTTTAAAACCCACCTTCCCTTTCCAGCTACCATAAGTAATACCTGAGAACAGAAGCTACTGAAGCATAGCTTAAGAGCAGTATCATCTCAGGCAGTATTTCTAGAGAATACTTTGCTACATCAGGCAGTCTCTATTTGCCTTTTTGCTCATTTGCAAAAAATCTGTGGAAACTTTTCAGAAAGAACTCCCTGAGAGAAAGCACAATCTAAAAGGTAGGTTCCTGGCCTTTGGCTCTGGTTCAGAAACTCACAATCATGACAAACAGCAAAGATTTAGAAATTGGAGTCAAACACCTGTGAAGCCCAGGGACATCTAATGATGTCTTTTTTTTAAACTACTTTTTAAAACATTATTATGATGAATCATTGCATCCAGGATAATCACCCTCAGTTATGCAAAGATTCTGGTCTACAATAAAAAGTAAACATGGTGTTGTTCCAACATGTTGTTTAATTTGTTTATCAGGCAAATGAAACATTATCCAGCAGGTTCTAGCTGGCTGCAGAAAGAAGTGTACGTGCATTCACTAGCAAAACAATAAACTTAGCTGCTAAGATCAAGTAACTGTGATATCAATTTTTAAATGCAAGCACTTTTTATAAAGTGAGCTTATTAAATAAGTAATTCCCATACCTAGATGTTCCTAGGAGAAAAGTGAGCTTTACAGCTGAACTATACTTTCTGGAGTATAAGTAAAATCACATGCATTAGTATTTACCAAATAAAAGAGCAAGCAGGAACCTCCAGCTCCAAGAAAGTAATAATTAGATTAAAACAAATTAATGAAGTCCAGGGTCCCCAAAGCAAATATATGCCTCAGCAGAGTTGTGCAGCATGCCTTGTGATTCCTCCCTTCTCTCTGCTCGTGTTTGTTAAAGTAGAGAATGAGAATGTGGAATTAGAGAACATCAGGTCTGGAAGAGGTAAGAAGACTCTACAGCCAGAGCTGGAGGGTAACATGGAAAATGTTATTAATCATATAGCATATATATATAACCAGAAGTTGACATAGTATTTGGGCCCATGAATTTTATGCTCTTTTGCACATTGGTATGACAGTCTTACATTACCAAACTGCAAAATGTTTTGAAATAACTCAAAACCATTGAGTGGAATTTTGGGAGTTTTTTGCAAGGTAAGTAAAACAAGGTTTTGCAATTCTTATCTTGACAGCTGAAGGAAGCACCAATGGTACCACACACACAGAGCAAACTGGAATATCAATAAGGTTATGTAACTAGTTCACTTGTGATTAACAAGCTTGTGATTCCTCTCAGACACATTAATATCTGCCATTTAACATGGAATGGTGTTATTTCAAAGCACTTTCCCAGAGAGACTAGTAAAAGTTAGTAAGCTTTATACACAGAAATAGGGTCACCAACATCAGCTGAAGGAAATGCTTATGACGGACACATAAAATGTTTATAAGGACTGTTCAGATGAGGGTTTTGTTCTATGCTATTAACTGACATGAGGCTTGGTAGCATGTTTTCATTTAACTCACCATATTCCACAATTTTTGCAAACAGGCCATGTTCATCTATTCTAAGTGACCCTTTCTGCGACACCTTGATCTTTAAATCAAGACAGCCAAAGCATGAGAAAGACAAACCACAACACAGCTCACAGAAACATGTATGTGGCCCAAGGACTGTCTCTAACACAGGCACTAGAAAAAGAAATACTCCAAAAAGAACTTCTAGCTATCTGCTACCTGTTGCTAGGAACACTCTATATGTGTCTGTAAATGGCTGTCACACAGCACATCCTCATTTCACATGCAAGACTGATTCCCTGTGGGCTCACTGAGGCAGACTGAGTTCATCACTGCAGCTGTAAAATCAGCTTAGAGGATTCTTCTCAGACTTCCGCCCTCCCTCCCCCTTCCAGGCACAATCTAGTCTATGGAATAGTGCACAGAAAGTGCTGTGAATCAGGGAAGCTGAAGTTAAAAAGCTCATTTCTCATAAAAAAATTCCACTTTGATATAACAGAAATGTTGATTTTTTTTTCTCAGCAAACTAATAGCATAACTGGCAACTACTGACTTCATCTCTCTTCACAGTACTTTTGCCTGGAAGTAAATGGCAAGCAGAAAGAGGCAAGACAGTTTAAGAACAGGATAAAAGTAGGCAAGAAAAAAAGAAGCTTGGAACAGGAATAGCCTCACTGTATAATGAAGTCTTAAAAAACAACCTGCTGGGTGCCTGTTATTGAAGTGAAGCCTTCATCACCATCACTGATGTGTGCCCAGAGAACTTGATGTCAGCTGTAGATGCTATCAAGGCTGCTTCACAACAAGTTCTGATCAAAGTTAGATATCCTGGCTCCAGATCTCACTGACTTAATTTTCCATTATGGTTCACTGGGGTAATATTTCCTTCAAATACAATGGACATGTAGTATGTTCATTTTCTAAATGAAAATGCCTAATTGAATAAGTCATCTCATTTGACTAACAGCTCACTCCATGAAGCATTCCATGCCACTCTGCTGCCATGGAATGCCCCTCCAAAAGTGCCCTGGTTTTTTGGGTACTGACTATAAAACTACCAAACAGCAGAGATGTGGGTGGAGCAGAAGCACATCAATGATGTCAGTAAAAGCAGCATCATAGCCCATCCCTGCACTGCTTGGCTTCATCTCCTATTCTGGCTACTTCAGAAGCATGGAAATGGATCAGAGGGAAAAGGGGAGCCAAGCTCTCTCTGCATGAGATGTAGATGCAAAATACATTCAGAACTGCACAGGCTGTTTCACAACTACAGTTTTACAAAAAGTGACTATCTACCTTTCATTTCTCCTAAAACTTCCAACAACTTCCTTTGTCTTCAACCGTAGTTCCCCCAGAACTACATGCAGATGATTTAAAAATTTTTCACTGCAACAATGGAAACATTTTTACTTCTGATGTTACAAAGACAGCAGCAGTATATACAAAGTGGCTGTCTCCTCCAGCCGGCTCTCAGAAGAACTGCAAAAATTTTCACCACATTTACAGTTATAGCAGTACCTAAGAAGATGCTCAAAAAACTGAGACTGTAGACAGTACAGCTGCTGACAATTAAAGGACTGATCTAAAATGATTCTGAACTTGGACATACCTGTTAAGTGCCTTGGCAGATTTCTAGAAGTGTCTAATATTTACACATTTCTTTAAAAATATATGAAATACCTCATAAAGCTTAATTTTCTCACCTAGGCTTCCTTTGAGCATTTCCTCTCAGTTTTGTCTAGAATGTAGCAGAACTGTTTTAAACATGTTTAGAAGGTGTTTTTAAATATGTGTGTGTGTATACATATATATATGCAAACTAAAATATTGACAAACATTCCAAATTAATCACATCTTAAGATATCAGCTGCAGTTCTGGCTCTACAGAAGTATTTCACTGGCAGCCTGTCAAAGATAGTGATTCACTGATGATTCTGCTTCAATTTAGCAACTAGTATTCTTAAAATATTAGTACACAGGATATCTTACGTCAAAGTTCAAATACTGTAGTATTTCCTGTCTCTTTCCCTTTGAATTCATAAAAGTGATTAAAAGGACATGAAGTTTAATGACAGACCAGTTATCCTTTAATCTGACAATACCCAATACTCTGTCAGAATGCAGTGAAGTTTAAATGAAGTACTGGGCATTCAGCTCGTACAGTTTTGGATAATATTGACTTCCTTCAGCAACTTAACTTTCTTCTTCATGGGTTCAAGAAGGCAAGCAAACCTATGTACTAAGTAACAACTAAATTCAAGTTTAACAGCTCCAGTGGTGCTATATTAAGTCAAAACCCAGCTCAGAAAACTCCTTGCTATATTCTCAAAATCAACACTTCAAACAATAATTGGAATTATCTCACCTAGCTAAGGATTAGAGCTGACATTTTAGATCCAGGTGTACCTCGAAGTGTAACAATAATGATCTCCTAAATTATGTTAGTCCCAAATCCCCACACTGTATTTTTTTCTCACAATTACATTGAAGAGGTGAGGCAACATGAAAACTTCCTCCTCCCACATATACCCCTCTGACCAAATGCTCCCAGGCTGCAAGCATGGCTGCTACAAGAAAGGTTTGTAGACCTCTGGTCCCTCTTGGTGGGGAGGAGAGGTAAAAACGATTTTGTCTGGGAGATATATGCTGTGGAGTGTGGAAGAAGCTGGCTGGAGATGTCTATGACAGTGCAAGCAGCAGGGAGGGCTGGAGTAGGGCAGCACAAGCTGCCGAGCTCAGGGAACTGCACTGCCCCATTTCAGTGTCTCACTACATCATCTCCTGCCAGGGAACAGGAGCCATGGACTTGCAAGCTCATTCCCCTCTTCCTGTTTGACCTGCTGGCTGGAGCTTCCCAGTTGGTGCTCCTGCCCTTGGATTCACCCTGGCCTCACCCTTCACCCTTTTCCCAGAGGTCCCCTATCCCAGCAATTCACCCCATCAACTCCATGGAAGAATGTATACAGGGGGCAACTCTCAGCTGTATTGAAAATAAGGACACCACAAGAAATGTAGGGTGAAGAAGCCCTTTAAAAATAATTTATGGATAAGAAGTCAGATGCACCATGAGTTCACACTCTGGACTCAGACACTACTTTCTAATGACCCTCCATTACCTAGATATTCAATATTACACATTAGTCTAACCCATGTGTTGCCCAGCATTGGCACGTATGCTTCCACAACATCGGATTTAGCACACAAATTCATGGAATCCAGGAAGTGCAGAGTCTGGCTAACACTTCAAAACAACACTGATGTGTCCTCCAGCGCTGGAACAGGCAGGGGATGACACAAGAATACATCTTGTACTTCCTAGTTCTGGCCTACTCTCCTTCCTGCTGTGTACTGCCCAACAGCTTGGCTCACAGGAGGGTGTCAAGAGGACAAGGGAGAAGCCTGTTCTCAGTTTTCCACGCACAGATGTTGAGCAGCTTCCAGCCTCCACCCTCTGGAGCAATCTGTCTACAAATCTCAACTGACAAACAGAGTGAGAAGGGGCTCACAACTAGAGGAGAGTGACACACCAGGCCCTGAGCACTGTCAGGTGCTAAACTCATATAATGGATAGATGACTATTTGCACAGCTTTACCTCATTTCAATGTGATGTTCAACAAAATGTTATGGGTGTCATGAAGTCCTGTGACACAGGCGCTAAATGCCTGATAATCACTGGTTTGACCAAACTTGATTCCTTAGAACCCATTTAAAGAGAGTAGGCAGAACATACCAATTAAAAAAACAAACCAAACAATCAAAAAACCAAAAAACAAATTCCCAAAACCTGGTGTTAATTTTTAACCTGCATCACTGAGTGAATTCCTGAGTGAAAAACAGCAGCAGCAATAGAGAGGAAATACATCCTTTGTGTAATAATCACTGAGCATATTCCATACCCATGGACAGCATTTGCAAGAGAGGGGCAGTGATTTCTTATGCTCTTCAGGACAGAGAATGTTATCAAGTCCTTTCTGGTGAGATGTAAAAGTTCCATAGAAGCTACCATTCCACAGCAACAAAAGTTCCCCAGGACCTTATGAATGACACCAACCAGTAAGGCATTTTACCAGAAAGCCTTTGAAATATTTCCATGCCTATTCACCAATAAGTCACCTTCCTTGCCCCTTCTTAATTTGTCCTCAACACAAGCGACACTTCAGTGTGTACCCAAAAAAGCTTTCTAGAGGAAAAAGAAAATGGTACGTGAAGCCAAATGTCTGTCATTACAGCACTGTACCATGCCCAGGATCTTCCCAACCATGTCAAACCTGCCTGTGTCTGTGTCCTCTTCTGTCCTCTTACCTACTGACCCCAGCATTCCTGGGCTTCCTGCACTTGCTCTTGAGGGCTGCTCCTTACCCTGTACTGGTTAAGTGTGTTTATGTTGTTTTATCTGTAACACTGAGGAAATTCCCCATTAAAGTGAAGCTCAGCTCTAAGCCTGAGGTACTTTTTCCAGCATGAGACTAATAAAAGGGATCTGTATAAGGTAGAGCATGCAGCCAAAGTCAGGGAAGTCAGTGCAGAGGGAGACAACCTCTGCAAAGTCTGGGACAGGCCTGGTCTGTTTTGAGAGGAGACCTATAAATCTGGGGCAGAGGGAGGAGAAAATACCTCAGATATCCTTTCTTTCCATTGGTTGTCTGGATTTTCTCTAACAGAACTGGTAAAATATGTAACTTTAAAAGGTTACACTGTACATCTATTTGATGCCTAATGTTCTGCTAAATGTACTCTATGTGCAAAACCAAACTTGCCTGTGTTTTTCCCTAGAGCAGCCTGAACGAACCTGGTGGGTGTGTTGAGCAGCTTGCAGGTGGGTTATTACTCTGTCAGAGACAGACCTCTGGTGGCCAGCCAGAGACCGGCACCGTGGAGCACACAGCTCCCAGAACAGAGGGAAATCACAAACTGCCACCAAACCCGAGACCATGAACAGAACAAGTAAAGGAGCCATCATGGGCATATGAGCCATCAGGGACGTCACTGCTGCGAGATGCTCAGAAGGCATTTATATTTGACCCCAGTGTACCACTAAGCTGAACTGCAGACCGGATTCCTGTCACAATGAAATACTTCACAATTTCTTTCATTTTCACTGTGAAAATACTTTAAAATACAATCTCTGAATATCAGAGAAAAACCACAGCATGGATAAAGGAAGAAATATTTCAATTTTACTCAGCCTTCTTCCTGAATTTGTATCTGTCCGCACTTGTCTCTCTAAGCTGTTCTGTACCAAACATTCCCATTCTGCAGCACAGGAACTCCCATCACAGAATGCAACTCGGGTACTGAAGCACCTCTTCAGGTTTGAAGTTAGCCTTTTCAGAGGCAGGTATTTGTACAAGCTTTCTACATCAATCAATCCTCTATCATAAAACCTCCAAAGTAGCATTTTCTTTTACCAGCAAAAAACCCCCAAGTGTTAATTAAAAGAAAAGACCACAACAGCACTGATTCTTTGTTCTGTTACCCAGTGTTAGCATTTTTCAAAATAAAGCATGAATTATGTAAGCTGTTAAACTGAGCTCAAAGAACCCAAAGAAAATGAAAACGTAAAGCATGAAATATTAAACAGCTTTTGCAAAACAAAGTGCATCTAACAGATTTCAAAGCAAGCATATTGGTATGAAGTCAAATTCTCATAATTATGTGCTCAAAATATTGCTGACTGTAACCAACTGAAGACTCACATCGAATTGAAGGTGGTAGAATTTTCTCTTCTTTTTGTGAATCCAATCGGCAGTGTTTTTAGCTCAATATTACACCCTCGAGCTTTGTTTCTCAAGCAGTATAACTGGAAAAAAATAAAAACATGAAAAAATTTGAACCACTTAACAATTTTTAGGTGATTAATAAATCCATTGTTTACCTAGGAAGCGTGTATTAAAAAATTCAAAAGTTGTGGAGGTGTAAGGAAACATTCAGGCTTTCTTAACACACATCTATCATCCAACAGCAACAGTGGTCATACATAAATTTTAAGAAATGTTAGTGATCTTTTCTTCCAAGCAACTGGATGTAGGCATCAATACTATTGCTGCACAAACCTAGAGACTTCTTTTGATTTCTGGCTCTAAAATTCAGGATCATTCATATCTTCATAACTCTGGAATCTGGATTGGGACTACCTCAGTGGGAACTCAAAGGTAGCCAACCCTAATTCCAGCACAGCAAAAGAAGAATCAAAAACTTACAAGTCTTTTTGTTGCTGGACTATGCACAACACAATGTCGAGCAGCAGCATCAGCTGTCCTTCCTACGTCTTCCAGGAAACGATAATCTGAAGGTTGAATAGAGCACAGAAAAATGTAGTGCCAGCCTAGTAAAACCAGGGAGTTTTAGAATGCACACAGTATGTTCTTACCACTCAGAAGGTTCAAGTCAGTAAATTCATTTACAGAGACAAATGCTGTTTTATCCCTGACTCCGTTACAGCTCAGTGCAAGCTTATGTTTCTTTACACACAACAGGCTGAAATGACAAAAAAAAGGAATTAACATGTTCAGCACATGAATGGGGGAAATAATCAAAACTATTTAGTTCAGATAACAGATACCTGCACGAATATTTCATGCATCGTGGACATCTGTACTTAGCTTCTTCTTTGCTACAGGTTTCACACCTGAAAGAAGTAAAAAACACTTCTCAATAAGGGAGCATTTTTTGCACCTACTGGCTTATGGAAGTACCTGCTCAGGCACTAGGCTATCCATCAGCATTTTCAGGAAAAGCTATTTTAAGTACACCTTGAAAGTACAGAGAGAAAATACAAATATCCTGAATTAGGAAAGGTGGCAGACAAAACAACACAAGGGAGTATCTCCAAACACAGGCACATTACAACACTGTAGATGCTTGAAAGAAAAAAACCCACATGCTAACTGAAGAGCTGGAAACAGAGCAAGCCCTTACCAGCTTGTCTTGTAGCCTGTGCTTTTCTCCTTTTGCATCATCTGCACTCTACCATGCTGGCTTACAATACTCCCAGCTTTAGGCAGACAGAAAATAAATTTCATGGATTCACACTAAACCCTGAACAATGCCTCCCATTTTCAGACTGGAACAAGAAGAGCATGAGAACATGGTCAACCAAACAACTTCTGGCTGTCAGCAGGGCAGACTCCAAAGTCAGGGAACCTTTCAGGCACAATGTGTAAGACTTATCAATTTAACTAATAAGTATCAGTGAAAAATTATATTCCTCTACAAATATGATCATATGTTTTTAACTAGGCTATCAAAACAGCTCTTTCTCCCGCTCTTAAGAAAAAGGTCTCTATATATGTCAACGGAAATAATCATCACTTTTATTTTAAATCTGACAAACAGAAAAGAGAAATAACAGTTCCCCCACTTCAGTAAGGTTTTCGAGAATAGCACAAACGCACAATTTTCAGCTCCTAGGGGGTAAACGCCAGCCCTAACCCATCTCCCTTCCTCTCCCCACCACGTGCTTGCTGTTTGCTGCTAGAGAGGGCCCGAAGGACAAGCCCAGCAATCCCACCCGCCTGACGAGCGCTGTGAAACAGCAGCACAAAGCCATTCCAGGAACCGGGAAAAGGGTTTCAAACATTGCAAACCAGGAACGGGGAGTTATTCTGAACAGGGATTCCCCTTCCCTGCCCCGCACGATCTCAGCAGAGCCCGCTGCCCATCGCCGCTCCAGCGAGGCTCTGCCCCGGGCGGAGGCAGCGCGCAGCCCCTCGCTCGGTCGGGCCTCACCCGCGCGGGAGCTGCGGGCCACAGGACTACCTCCCGAGCCCCAGAGAAGGCGCTCCCGAAGCCCGTGCGGCCGCCGCCGTGCCGTACCTGTGCAGGGACATCTTCCCGCCGCCCGCCGCTCGCCCGGGCCCGTCCCGGTCCCGCTCCGCCATGGCCGCGCCGCGGGGCCTCACGGGGCACGCGCGGCCTCTGCTGCGCGGCGGCGCCTCCTGGCGGCCGCGGGCCCCAGCGCAGCCGCAGGGGGCGGCCTCGGACCTGCCGGGCTACGGGACCTGAGGGCCTCGGGAGCCTCGGGGCTCGGGGACCTGCGGGGACTGCAGGAATCCGGGACCTGAGGGCCACGGGAGCCTCGGGGCTCGAGGACCTGCGGGGGTCCGGGACCTGAGGGGCTTGGGGACCTGCGGGGATCCGGGACCTGAGGGCTCCGGGACCTGCGGGCTATGGCACCTGCGGGGCTCCGGGACCTGCAGGGATCCGGGGCCGATGTTCCAGCCAGGGAGGCTTTCCAGAGCACAGAGCAGGCTTCCCGAGCCGCGCACGGCGCCGCACACCAGCACGCTGCCGGCCCCTGTCGTGACGCTCCCCGGGCAGGTGAGCCCGGGCACCGCTCCTCACCTGCCCGTGTCCCGCTGCAGCGGCCGCCGGGCCCGCTGTCTGCGTGGGATGTGCATGTTTGCCTCAACTACGGAAACGCACATCCCAGCAGCCTTGTAAGACTTTAAACTCCTTGCTTTGAAAATAGATAATTTATGAGATTAAGAACTCCCAAAAACAGGACCATGAAATGAATAAATATATACACGAAGCAGACGTTTTCTAAAAATTTATAATTTTAGAAAATACCCCCAACATTTGCCAAAACATCACCTCCAAAGCCCAACTAAGAGCAAATGTCAAATCATAATGTCACTGTATTGATCGTGAAAATGCATAAAGTGAAACATTTTCTCATTCTTTTGTAATCTTGCTTTGTTTTTCATTTTATCAGATTTTTCTCAAAGTGGTCAAAAATGATGCTTTGATAAAAAATAAAATATGGGATATGCACATACATTACTTTGTAAAAGCAAACGTCCCTCTGGCAGAATTCCATGGCACAGAGCATATGCATTTCCCCTTGGGAGGAGAAACACTGCCACCTAAGAAAAGTGCCCTTCTAGAGGATTTTCACAATTTCTAAGGATGAACCGTACAATATGAAACAGAATAGTAAAAGACAAAGAGATAGCTTGGAAGCTTACTTTATTATACTTTGGTGGTGTGGTTTATTGCAGGTGAAGACAGACAGGTTGTTTGCACACTCCCGGGCTCCCTCAAATACAGTCTGGTATCACCTTGCCATGTACTGCTGAGCACACTTTGAATTGATAATAGATAGAGGCATATCAATATAAAGAGTCCTTTTCCTAATAGTAAAACTCTTCTTTTTTACTAAAAAAACCCCCTTCACTGAGCATTTTAGGCTTATTTTAAAAAACCTAAAATAATCTAATAAATTTTGAAAAAAAAAATTTCTAAGAGGATGAAATGGTGATTATAATTTAACAGGAGCCATTCAGAAGACATGTTATAGTAGATCTTTTCAGAAGTTACAAAATATATACAGAATACATCATCTTAAGATGGCTTTGGCATTAGCAATGTTAACTGAAATACAGAATTTAAAAGTCAAAACTACTTTAGGTAGTTCTTACAACGATTTTCACAATGGCTGTAACGGAAACTGTTCTGACTATATGCATCATATACAATATGCTGTCTTATACACCCTTTCCAAAATAGTACACAAAAATATTTTAAACAAGAAATCCACATAAATAATGTTTTCAATTATGTGAAGTATGTGACCAACGGTTTAAAACAAGTACCTTCACAACAGAAACATATCCTGATGTAACCAGCACATACAGTCTGAAAGATAAAAAGGGACTCAAATAATCTCTGCTGAGGCCATAAGCACCCTGTGTTATGAAGAGCACCAAGGCAACATGGACAGGAAACACAAAAGAGGTAGTGTGCCATCTGTTCAGATGTGTGTGTCCACGAAGGACTGGAATAAAGCAATGGTTAAGAAAAGAAGACTTGTTGTAGTGTGGCATGATTCACTTTTCATATAAAAGCTATTGCACATTTAGGAGCATTAGCAGGTATTGCTCCTCAGTATCATACGTCTCCAGCTTTCCTCAGGATGGTTTTTGTGCAGTGCTGTTGAAAAGATTGCTCAGAACACTTGACGTCCTGAAAAACTCCATGTTCAGATACTCCATTCCAGAAAATTATGCAAGAAAGCACCAAGAAATTTATTTTTAAATACTTTAAGAAAATTGCTTTAGTATTTTCTTTCTTTCTTTTATTTTTTCAATGTCATTTCTCCTTAGGAGGAAGTATTTTTCTTCCTGAGGTTCTTTAACCAACAACACTTGAAATGATTCTTCAGTTTCCTAGTAATTTTGCCTGCAATGGATCATTACTTTTGTACTCAATCTGTGCAGCAACTCCATGTTGATGCCACAAGAAACCCAGGACAGAAACCTTAAAGGAAGCATATGGAGCCACTTTCTATGAAGTGCTGCTGTCCTGGTTTGAGGCGAGGAAGTGCATTAACTTGAACAACTGGAAGCTGATTCGTGTCCTGAGTGTGAAAAAAGAACTGTGTCTTATGCCAGCTGCCATCTACGATCTGAAACACACAGGAGAAGCATATTAGAATCATATAAAAGATCAGCTTCAAAACACAAATGAAAATCGTGCTTACAGAGTGAAAGAGAAGTAGTGTACAGAAACATTCTCTCAGCAGGTCCTAAAGAAACTGTGTAATTTAACAAATGCCATTTCTGAAGCCTGGATTTTCATTTTGAGGGTAACTGTTTCTAAATTTTCCTGGAGGACCTCCCTATTTCTGTGCTGATGTCTCTGCAGTGTCTTTGTACAGTCTCAAAATACATGAGACACAATGCAAACAGCAAGTACAGATGCCCTGTATCACTGCCATTGCTTTTACCCTTGAAGAGATGATGAATTCAGTATCTAAAGGCTGGCATATGCAGAACTACGTAAAGAAGCAAGTTTTAAGAGATGTGAATCTAAATGATTATTTATTTGCAGAAGATTAGTAATGTCATCCCTCTGTCATTCCTTTGATAAAGTGATGCTAAAAGGTATTTACCATGCATTCATCCAGCAGCACTTTGGGTTCCAGTAGCGTATTTGCTTTAAATATTTGACCATTCCATCCCTTAAAGGTAACTGATGTCTTCTGGCCACCTGCTGTAGTTAATCCCCACACTGGTGTGTTTAGACAATGGATTGTGATGCTGTGGGTTGCTTCTGAGCTCAGTAAGTGAAGGAAGTTCATCTGCACTTTTCCAACACCAAACTCCAGCTAAATTCCGAGAGAAAAGCATTGTTAGATTTACAGCTGGACTGTGCTGAATGCCTCAGCAACACGAAGTGCCATGGACGTGTCAGTGTGGTGTTCAGGCACGGGAGCATGCATACATGTTTATATACATTGGGGTCAAAGCCAAAGAGCACAATCTGCATTCCTCAGCGAGATGTTAGGTCCTATTACAGTCATTACTATAAACAGAAGCTTTCATAGGACATTTTCAAAGTGTAAATATAAATACTTGCTGATGCTTACAACATTGCTGAAGCACAGCTGGTCAGAAAACAGTGTTTTTAAATAAGGAAACTGAAACAAAGATTCAAACAAAGATATTATCAGCAGCAGTGTTTTTACTGAAGCCACATCAGTCTGCTGTTTAGTCTTCTTAGACCACAGGTTCTGGCAATACTGATAGTCCATTACAAATGCAAAAGTTCCTAAGTGTATTTTGATTTTAGACAGAAAATATAGTAACTCATACAAGAAGAATTTCTCCAAGACTATTTCATATTCAAGGATCTTCCAAATGTAGGAATGCATATGTGAACTTCACAGTATTTCTGAAGCTATTCAATGACTACAATATATATACAGAACTTCACAAACATAAAATTTCTATTCCCAAAAGTTCAAGAACTACATGTAAAAAGGAGCATGAACTAATGATATACAGAAATCCAGTCCCTCCCTAAAGTCATTTAAAAGTTCCCAAGTGTTGGAGAGCAGTAATAATTTTCATTCTTTCTATTGTAACAACCTCAGCGTCTCTACTCTTAGGCGTCCTGACTGATGAGATACTAATGTAGCTTAAATGTATTTCAGGCTTATTTTTATGCCTTGTAAAAGAAAGTGTAAAGCAAAACAAAATAATTCCATCAGCATACATAAATTCTCACACAGTGAGAATTACTAACATGTAGTCTCCAGAAAATCTGTAACTTCTGTACCAGAATACATAACATCCTTCCACAAAGATGCACAATAATGCCCCCCTGAAATCTAACTCTTTTTAATGAGTTATGTAAATAGGCATGCATTTGTTTAGAGTTCAAGCACAGACACAGTGTCTCTAGAAGCAGTGCATACCTTCGTCACAGACAATGGTGTTAAACATGTCTGACCACCTGCAGTGAAGTTGCAGAAAACTTCAATGGCATCAGAAGGACAGCCAATATTTGGGTCAATCCAGTATTTTCCTAGTAGTATATCATTTCAGACAGAAAAGAAAACCAAAATGTAATTACTCCTAAGCAATTTGCTAAAATATTAATACTTCTTGGCAAATATTACATATATTATCACTATACCTTCACAAGGAAATAAAAGGAATATGAAAATGTTTTCACTATTAAAATTATACTAATAACAGATACTGAGAAAAATTACCATAATAAACCATTTCTGACTACAATTACACTGACAGCTTTAAATAGGAGGGTTTTTTTATTTGAAATATTGATTCAGGGACTTCTACAGTCAGTGTATCTGACAGTGGTAATGTATGGTATGCAATTTTTTCATTAGGAATCTTGCAAGATTAGCCACAAATATTTGGAAAACTTTGAATCACAACATTGCATTCAGTTTCAAATCTTCTGGATACATGTTTATTGATAGATATTATCTGTCTAATATTTATATATTAGATAGCTACATACTTCCCCCTTTAAAATTCAGATATTTTATCTTAAAGATGAAATAAATATATTTGTGACAGGTGCACTGCAAGAGAATACAATAAAAAAAGAATAAAAACATTAAATCTGTCAGATCAGAATTTTAATGTAGAAAGCAACATTCAGAAGCAGCACCTTTCAAAGGTCCTTGAATGAAAGTGGGCACTTACCATCTGACACTTTAGGTTCACAATGGAGCAAATCCCTGCAGATGCGTGCTGGGTTATCCCGTGTGCCAAGAGGGTTCTTGATGCTGTGCAGTAAATTGCTAAGGTAGTGGAGCGTTTTGAGTATCTCTGTACTCTGATCTAGTAAAGTTACTTCAGTATTCTGGTATTTCTGCCAAGGGCCATTAGCAAATGTGTTACCACAAAGAAGCGTCACAACAACAGTATATGCAGTAAGAGTCAAACGTTAAATGGCCATTGAATAGCCAGACAGAATCAAAGTGTTTATATGAATGCAATCAGCCATGTAAAACAACGTAAGGCTAACATATCCCAATAAACAAATTAGGACATTTTATTAAAATTGTCAGAGAGGTGACATTAAGGCAGCTTTAAGTCATGCAAATTTGTCATTATGATCTATTGACATAAAAATATGGGTACAAGGAAAAAAAGGAAAAATTGGTGCATTTTTAAAGTAAACTTAGAGGTTTCAGATTTGAAATAGTGAAATTTACTCTAAGGCTTAACCTAAAAAATATATGCAACTTTATTTGACTTCACCCACGTAAGGGATTTTCATGCAACCAATGCAGCCAGACACCTATATGTTGATTTTTTTAAAAACCAAACCCTAAATGCTGGTATTATTATCTGTGTCTGAACAGATACAGTCCACTATGTGTGACAGTCAGTAAATTTTCACTACTACTAATTACCACAAAATGTAGAAGTCTTGCTGGTGCTCCTAATTTCATTTCAACTCTATCCTGTAAATCCTAGCATGTTTCACTACATTCTATAATTACTTGCTATCCATTATTAATTTAAACTAAGTCTTTGAAAATAAATGCTGTTATGTCCTCAAAATTATAATTGCATTCCCTGTATGATAATGCAAATACATTTAAATATATACCTCCATCTGCAAGGCAGCATTTGACTCAAACAAAGCTTGAACAGCAGCATTGAGATCCACTTGTTTCTAAAAAACAGGTATTTCAGAATATAAAAAGATGAACAAAAACATACAAAGGTGCATCTGGTAAATTCTTTGAACAGTGGAACAAGGAGTACATTTGAAGAGGATCCTGTTATTTTCCCTTTCAATAAAGCACTGGTTAGGGTAGGTTAGGGTTGTTACAGAATTTACCCTTGGTCCTGGTGGTCCAGGTGGTCCCTGGAAAATGGGAAAAGACAGATATTAGGTGCTTCACATCTTTATATAGTGCAATCAAAATGGAAAAATACAAGCACATTTTTTTATGCACTTACGGGTGGCCCAGACTGGCCCTGCCGTCCCTGAGGCCCCTAGAAGAAATGGAGATAAAATGCAATCGTTATACATTAAAATATCTGTGTTTACATTTATGTATTTATTAAATCACAAACATGTCCCAGTCTGTAGAAGGAAGAAGGTGTGATATCAGCTGTGGTAAAGTTATGGATTATTAGTTACTATTTTTAAAGCATCTTGGTCCATTTACCATATGAATATTCATGTTGGAATTCCTGTGTTGCCTGGTTCCTTGTTTCTCCAATTACTTCTGATATGAAAGGAACATTAAAAGTCATAGAAAATATTCATATATAATGTGCTCTACATTGTGCCAGTGTTACATGTATGTTGACAAGATAAGTACTAAAAAGGGTAAATAATCACAAGAACATTGTAAATAATGTTATCAGTAACTGCAAAAAACTAACTGATCCATTTTAATCTAGGAGTATGTGCCAGGCTTTTATCAGTTTAATTTATCAGCAGTGTCAATTTTCAGCCAGAATATGTTATGTTCATTGTTTTACAGTGATATGGCAGACTTCTTCTTCATTCAAGAAGTTATGCCCTTATTTTAGTGTGTAGGATGACTGCAGAGGAGAGGAGGAGAAGGAACTGCTTTTCCCTAGCTTACAGTACCTACAGTGCACGTAAATCTGAGTTTTAGGCTGCCTTAGGATTGAACATGGGCCTTTCTGATACAATAAACCCATGTAAATAATTCTTTCTTTATTCAACTATCCACATTGAGCTGGAATGGTTGTGGACATTTATTAATATGCAGTGATACTTGTGTCTCTGTTAGAGTCTTATCTTCAATACTCAAAGCTTCTTGGAGCTATTGTAACAAGCAATGGCACAAATGATCACAAGGAAAAGAATAAGTGGCAGTGCCTTAAGAAGAGAAAAAGAGAAGGAATGAAAGGCATGGGCTAGATCTGCACCTTAAATTACTAAAACCCTTTCAACACAGCTAAGTCAATTTAAGCAGAACATTCTTTTGTCAGTGCTGCTTGTACCAATTACTTGAGCACAATAAGCTGTTCCAACAAAAGCCCTCATACGTCAGTATGGTCACGCTAGTACAAAATCTCTGCCAAAAGAGAAATAATCTGATGTGACGTGGTCACGCTGACAAATGTTGTGAAACTGATCTAGTCAAACAGGAATTAAGCTGTAAATCACTTGATATAGTAATAACAAGTGTTTCTGCTGTGAGACTTCACAGCAAGCAAGGTCTGTGTGTCACTTCATGCTACAGCTGCTGAACTCGGGTTGTGCTCAAGCTGCCAAAAGCAAGGACAGCAGGAAATGGTTAAAGAAAGACCAGATTCAATCTAATATTAATTCATGTATATTTTAAAAAAAGGATCTCAAACCAGATAGAAGCAATGTACCTAAATCACCGAGGCTGCAAATTTATCAGTACTTAGGTCCTAATGCAGAGCATGCGGTAGTGCCAGGGAAGGCATCTGCTGGGGGTTACAAGGACAGCTGCACGACTGAACTGTGTCTGCACATCACCTGCCCTGGCCATGCCGAGGGGCTCAGGTGCTGGATGATGAAGGATGTGAAAATTGGGGCCCATCATATAATTCCAGGCACCAGCTCTATTCAAGGCTATGTTGATGGCTGTGTTGCCTCAAATGGCTTTGAGGCAAGATCCATGTCTTGTATGTGTTCTTTGGAGAATAGAGGAAATTCAAAAATGAAGCAATTTCTGGATGTTTAGGTACCTGATTTTCTGATACTTAACCAAGAAGACCTTAATAAGATAACGTCTATGGATTGTAAATATTGTGAGCTTTTCAACTGATACCTCCTGACCCTATTTATTTATGTTTCATCCTCTTACACCTATAGAAGGGACTGGAAGCCATCTTTGAAGTGGATATTTAATGATTAACATCTTTATAAAAGATGTTAATCATTAATGTTGGCAAAAGGAAATAGAAGAACAAGTAATTTTAGCACAAGTAGTACTAATAGTATGGACACCCCTGTGGGTTCTGTGTGAAGTAACTAGCTGTCATTACTCTTCTGAGTTTGATTATTGCCCAGCTTGAAATTTTATTTGAGATCCTAAATAGTAATATTTAATATTAGTGTTAAATATGCTTAAAATATTGTTGTTATTCATTATTAGAAAACTGTTCCAAGTTTACAAAGATTACATTCACTATTTTGGCATAGTTCCTCAGCTGTTGCAAATCAATTGGGTTTCACAGAGCTATGCTGTTGCATGCCAGCTGGGAAGGCTGACTCCACATTTAATTAATCAGGTCAGGTGCTCAGGTGCTGTTACACTGCTCCAGGATACCTTCAGTCTCATGTGAATATATTACTGGCCTGTCTGATCATGCTTGGCCAAGTATGTTTAGAATAAAATGAAAGAGAAAGTGTGAAAAAGAATCTTGAGAAACAAATTTGACATTGTAAGGATATATTTGTTTATCTTCGTTCAGGACTTGATTATGCAAATACCAAATCAAGGAAAGGCACAAAGTCTTCAACAGTTTGTCCCTAAGTAACCACTGCTCTCGGATGAATAGATGTCCTTGTTCTGAATGCTGAGATTTAGACATTCCAGTATATTTTTCAGATGAGTGAATAGTTCAGTTAATGTTCTATGTTCTTGGCATATGTCACCTTTTAAAGACTCAAGATGTCTTGGGACAAGAGCAGCTCAAGTTTATAGTGGTTTCTGAGGTAGAACTGAATGTTTTAAAAATAAAAACCTTCACTGTTCCAATGAGTTTAAGGTATTTTGCAAAAGAGGAATGTCATTTGTCTTGATCCACTGTCTCCTTGCCAGTAAAACCCATGGGAAAGAAAAAAGAGGTAAATAGTGAATGCTGTTTGTGAACTACTTTGTGGAATATCACATTTCTTAAATGCATTAAAACTTCAGAGAGCTATAGCAATTATCTTTACAAATCTTTAAAATATAATGATACTACACAGTGCAGGGATTTTACCAATGTTCTTTCTTTCTGCTGCAGAGCAGAAAAATGAGGCTAAATTACACTTTTCATGAACTAAGTTAATTGCTAAATGTTTTACTGGAATGTACTGGATTACTTTTACAAATCTACTTAACTTAACCTTTGGTCGCATGAGAATTTAAGTGAGAAAAGTGTAATTCCAGTCCATGCAAACAACAGCAGAGACTAAACCAGTTAGCTTCAGCGTGTTCTTAATTCTTTAAGCACTCCATTTGATTGAACAGAAGTTCAAAGGCCAAAATCCCAATCTTTTACTAATGCTGAGAGGCCCTGATTTTGCATACAATAGTACATACAGTTAACTATAAAAGCATGAGCAATCCCAAGGACATTCATGTTTTCTAAGAATTTTTAAATTCTTGAGGAGTGTATTTTTAACAAAGAATGTGTGCTTTACCACTCAATAAGACGACATGATTCTGCATTCTATGTCTTTCTGGGGATAAAAGGATGTTTCTTTCTAGTATGAACTCTGTAACCCTGACAGACTGAAAAATATAACTAAATATACTACAACAAGGTTAAAATCTATGTGATTCTAGGAAGAATGCCAATATAAATTTTAAAGGTATAAATTAAAGCTCAGAATACACAGTTGGATGAAAAAAAAATTCATCTCCTTTGTATGTGAAAGCAGCTGGAAATAAATCCCTTTCTTGGGGGAAAGTAATGCCACTGTATATGACTTAAAATTAAACATTCTTCTTCTGAAGACAGCCTTACTAGATTAACTCATCATGATGAATTTAAGAACTTACTTAGGAAATAACTTCTTAAACACCAGAACCAACAATGGAAACAGATGTTTCTTGTTCACCATTGTGGATGGGTTTTTTAAGGATTATTTTTGGATTTTTTTTAAGTGTCAGCATTTTTAGCTCTATGCTGTCATAACAATTCTTATGAACAAACAGTAGAAAAAGACAGCTAAGATGGATAACAGCAAATTGAGAAAATAGTTTTCCTCTTATTCCGAGATAGCAATTGGCTCTAGAGCATTAGAATCAAAGAGGAGAGTTCTCCAAGACACAGAAAAGAAGCTTCATTCCAAGCTTTAGCTCTTTAAAATGTTCTGAATATTTCAGATTTATTTTTCAAAACTTTTATAAGGCAGTTTTATTGAATTTCTTGGAGGTGGCTGCTAAAAGCAAAATAGAGTAAGTGAAACTAAATAATTTTAAATGAGATAGGATGAAAGGCAGGGTAAGAGAAACAGGAAAAAGATCACATCTGCTAGTTACTGGAAAATGAACTAATTATACATCTGTCATAGAAGGTAATACCATAGTTATCAACTTTGTGTTTGTAAATTTGCTGTAAATACGATAACTTAATGACTTTTCATGTAGCCATAATTAATTGGAGACTTTACTGGCTCTAACACAAATTTAGTATTAAATCCAACATTCACGAATGTACAACGACTCTTGCTGAAAAATGAAAGACAGCAGATTCATAACCCATCAGTGCTGCCCATAGTTCCCACAGTTGGAATGCTTTGCATGGACACCCACCCGCAGGTCTGGGCTTCTCCTGAGCTTCTCCCTTCCTAGACAAGAGATCCAGATCTATGAACGTGTGCGTGCTGTGAGGCACTAGATCTTTGACAGCAAATGTGGCACAAGATTTTCCTTTTAAATCTGAACATGGACAGATTTGGAGTATGCTCCAAACTGCTGTATGACCAGGGCCCAGCAGCTCACACCCACTGGGCATATCTGCTTAAGTCAACTTGAAGAAAAGGTCACACTTCTAACCCAGGCTACCATCTTCTTGGGCACTGCTCTCCAGGAGCACAACACGACTGCCTGGCATGCAGAGCATGCATGAGTACATTCAGTGTAACACAGGAATAGATTTTACACAGCCAAAAGAATGAAAGTACAAAAGTTGTTTCACCTTACCATTTCACCCCTCGTGCCCTTTTCACCTCTCGGTCCCTGTAAGAAAGAGCAGCTGTTAATCTGATATGCTTTCTAGTTGCCTAGGACTGAAATAAGCAGATTAATATCCATGAGAATTATACTGCTCACATGAAAAGTCCAGTCTCATCTGTGGAAGTATTTACAGCTCTGGGGGTTTAATTACCCTGTACTACTAGAAAATGAAATTAGTTGAAAACATCTTGTGATTCCTATATGTTGAAAGCTGTGTTCTTTAGCTTGTATGTATTCTCTCAGTAATTTTAACTGTTGTCTGTCAATCAGCTGTGTTCTCCACAATTTCATCCACATTCAACACATCAGTGCTTCACCATCTTTAGAGAACAAAACTCAATACTCTCCATCACTGAAGAAATCCATTCATCACATATATGTTTTTGTTATGTTATTAGTTCTGCCCTCATAACCAGATTAGACACCATTTTTCTGTCCCCATTTTTGGCTGGTTTTGCACTTGAATTGTGTTCCCAAGGATGGCAACAATCTTAAAGTTCTTCTCTGGAAACATTTTGTATCTTGTTGGCTGCATTTCATAACATGTAGAAGTAATCTTCAACTAAAATGCTTTCTTGATGATAATGGCAAACTTTTACATTCAATATGAAGTCTATTAAAAGCGTTCATACAAGTGCACATAACTGTAAAGTTTATTTCCTCAGTGCAATTGAAAAGAATGGAGCAAGTACTGATTTTTCCAGCAGGTGGAAAGAATTATAGAAGGGACATTCCCCTTCTTTCTATTTCACTTGTAAATATTTGCATTTATTACTTTTATTGTATATTTACTATTTTTATGATTATTTTGATTTTTAGACATTCTAATTTACTCCAAGTCTGCTTGATCAGACAGAGAGTTTCATGGTACAAAGAGTTCTTAAAACTGCCTTACATGGTTGGGTGGTCGGGAGACATGAACCACGGGGTTCTCTTGCAAAACAAATCTGGCTCTGACCGTGAGTGTGACAAAAGATGGAAACAGGAATGAGGGCAGAGCTCCCCCAGTGCAGGGAGCCTGGGGTGCATTGGAAGCTGTCAGAGAGGCCACAATGATGTTTGAGTTGTAACAGGGACCTCATCGGCACCTGGAACTGCCTTACAAGGGCACACAGGCACTCCCAGCATGTCTGGAGGGGCACTCTGGAGAGTTCAGCCCACAAGAAATAAAAAATAAACTATATTGAAACTGAGTGTGGATATTCTCCAGATAAATCTCAGACCAAAGGCTGAGAAAGGATATCCAGATGGTAATTACTGTGTGCTGTTTTACACCATGGCTTGCCCACTGCCCCTGTACACATGCTCTCGGCAGGCTGTACTCAGGCAGAAGGCCATTGCAATTACTTTTTTGTCACTGGTTTTGGTAATTGTTTTCTTGTTTGCACTACAAATGCTGGAGTCACATACATTAACTTACCAGCATGGTATAACAAGGAAGGTCCTGTTAGTTGCTATTTGCAAACAGAAAAATAAGAAGGTTGCTAGTTGAAAAACAAGATGGTTAAACAAAAGGGTAATGAAATAAACAAATTATGCAAAAGTGAAGGGAAACTTACAGGCCTGCCAGTTGGGCCTGCTATGCCTTCTTGACCAACAGGGCCAATATATCCCTGTAAACAAGCAAAGAATTTATTAGTTCACAGTGTTTCCAAAATAAAGAAAATCCTCATGACATGTCCTGATTTAAAGTTGCTCAGCACACAGACCTGTCAAATATCCAAAAGATCATGGTGGTACTCTCTAAGTATTGAGTGCACATTACGACAAAATCAGTAAGGTAAATATTTTAGTAATTTGTAATACTTGTGCTTGGAAAGCCCTCACACATTCTTTAACGTGAAAAGTGATGCACTAAAACCAGTGGAAACTTAAGTACTCTGATTACAAAAGACCACATATTTATTGAGCAACAACCAACTCTATCTTGAGCTATGTTACTGCCCACAAGGGCTCTTGTAAGGCTGCCAGTAAGTGCTGCTAAAATGCCACTTTTCAGTTCCATCTCACTTAGAGCAAACTGCTTGTGTCCAATGTTTATCTCATATAGGAATGTTTAGAAAAATAAAGTAGCTATTAGAACCCTAAAGCTGCTGCTCTGCACCTGGTTAACTGAACAAACTCAGTTCTGTGGTGGCAAAGGCAGCAGTGAGAGAAGATGTTCTGGTAAGGCCTCCCATGCTTCAGCCTTTCACACTTGATGCAAAAAATGCTAACCATGTTTTCATGTTTTTTGGTGAGTACCAAAGCAGAATGTTATGAAGAATGAGCTAATGAATGTTAGGAACATTTCAGATAAAAAGAGAATCTTCATTAAAAAAAGACTACCTATCAATCAATAATGCCTGAGCACCACTGTGCTTTTACTGCAGGCAAAGTTTATCCCTATTTTCTTTTGCTGTAGAACACAGTTACACAATCAGCAGTTTTGCCAGTAAGAAGAATGTTCAATAGACAAAGAAATACAAAGTCATAAGGTTACACTAGGAGATCCACACTTAGCCAGCAGAGCCTGCTTTTTTCTTTCAAGATTAAGGGCCCAGCTCTGTTTGTGTGTCTGCGTGCATGACGTAACCAGAGCAGTGTTGCATCTAGACTCAGACAAAGGTTTGGGTAGAGGCTTCTGGCCTTGCTAATAAGAAAAAGGATTATTTTCTATGTTGAAAATGTATGCCGCTTTCAAACCATCCTAACCATCTCTTTCATGTAGTGAAACACTTACAACTTGGCCTGTTGGACCTTTCGGGCCCAGAATTCCAACTAAGCCAATGTCCCCTGCAGGGCCCTGAAAATGCAAAGGAACAGTTTAATCCAACATGGACATTAGCTATCCACCTGTTTCAAACTCTTGTAATCTCTGAAAGTAAGATAATTTCTTAAGTAAGAGCAGCAAGAGTGAAAATATCAAGCGCACTGACACAGAATGTTTGTCCTTAGACAGGGAATACACAGTTCTGCCTACCATGTTCCAACAATTCAGAGATATTTTGAACAAATGAGTGCTAAAGCCGATTAATTCTATGCTTTCATAATGTTCTCACTCTGTAAATAGCTTACAATCTGAGAGAAAAGAACAAGCACATACTTTTGGACCTGGGAATCCTTGAAACCCCATTAAACCTTGATCTCCATCTTCTCCCTGTAATAGGAGCAGGCATCCTTACCATTAGTTCACGTTGTTAACTCTTGGACTACTTGTTTTGCATCAAGCACTGTGATTACGTACAATCTGTCCTTTCAGGCCAGGGTCTCCTGCTGATCCTTGGTCACCTTGGGATCCTGGAAGGCCTCTTCTGCCTCGCTTTCCTGGATGACCTAGAAGTCCTTTCTCACCCTGCCAATAAAAAGAAAATATATATTTTAATATGATTATGGAAGTTACAGAGGCAAATACAGGTCTCCTGTCAGAAGTGTGGAACCTGCTTTCTCCTTAAGAAATACACTTATTCCATTCCTTTTATTTCCCTCAGGAAAATAATTAAACATACACTAAAATGCAAATGTGACTTGACTGCTCCTTGAATTGGAAACATAAAAACCATACATGCTGGAGCAATTCTAGTATGGTATCTCTCAGTGTGAGCAGTAAAAGTCACAAAATTAAATACAGAACAGACAGGTTAAAAGTAAATTTTATAAATAATCCTCTGAGCAAGACACAGTGTACTTGTGAAACTCCCTGCTGTTAGACTAAAAATCCACATTGATTCAAAAGGAAACTAGACAAGTTCCTGCAAGAGAAATCCTCTGAGGACTATCAAATGCACAGAAGACATATCTAGCTCAGGAGGTTATTGAGGTGCAATAATGACTGTGAATATACAGGTTTCATGCTTTGTGCTTATGCTGTTTCCCAGGTTTTGCCTTTGTGTTATTTGCCTTGAGTGTGTATGTGCATTATTAACGCTTATTCTGTAGTACATGTGGCACCAGTTTCCCCTCAACTCATCTATTCCTTGCCTTTCTCAGATTGCAGGCACTTCTGAGCAGGAACTACCTCCTACAGCTCATTGTCTAGGCAAAGAAGTAAAATTCAGACTGGGGGCACTGGCAATAAACACTGCAAATAATGAATACATTTTGTACTAAATAAAATGATAACAAAGACATTATTTCCAGTTTCCAAGTAACTTAAGGTTTAAAAGAATGGCTTACTAATAAAATCTCACAAAGAAAATGAATTTAGATAAAAATCATGATTTTAGATGAAAAAAATCTATTCTAAATAAAGAAAATTCCATTCAAAATGAAGAAAATAATCTGTAATTGTTACTTGTTTTCTTGTTTTAAAATTGAAATTAGTCTAATTTATATGAGGATATGCTGATATCAGGTACCTGAAACTGTCTGTAAAATGAAGCACACTCAGATTTCTCTCTTTCTGAAAGGGCTAAACAAAAACAATTTATGTCCTGTGGTAAATTATGTACTTATTAGCCCCCAAACCTGGAACTTAGGCTTAAAGTTATGGTAATTCTCTGCTATTAGATTGCTCAGATGTTTAAATAATCCTGACTGTTCTAGTAGCTACAGAAGTTTAGAAATAAGTCAGGCAACATCTGACCCTAAAGCTGGAGTGAATAAATACAAAGTGTTTTAATGGCTACTGGAGTTGGAATAGCATTCAGATGGATCAGATCTCTATTTTCAAATTACAGTTTATAGAAATGTGGTAAACACAACTTATAATCTTAGCCTTCAAATAACACTTGATGTCTTTTACTCACATGATTAACAGCAGTGTGGTGGCTCCACTGCCACCAAATGCAGCACGAAGAATAAGCAGTACCAGCAAAACTCTACTTAAACAACCAGATCCCATTTAAGTACCCACCTTTAGTCCAGGTGCTCCCATGGGCCCTGGCATGCCTGGCAACCCCTTGGGACCTCGAGCTCCAGGATAACCTGCTAGACCTGGTAAGCCTGAGTTTCCTTTATTGCCCTTAACAAATTGAAAATAATGGTTCACAAGTAGAACAGCCAAGCATGCCTTTTCATTATATGCTGAGACAGGCAAATAACATAAAATCAGCCAAAACCACTTAATGCTGTCTGTATATATGGACACACAATGATAGTACATCAAAACATATAGAAAGACAATCATCAGCAGTATCATGTGGATTTCTGCTAATATTCCGAAAGTAAAAGGCTGAGAATTGTTTGAACTTCTCAGTATTCTTCTTTCAAGAAGAAATAACTCCACATGAAACAGAATGAAACTACCTTCCCAAAGAAATATTCAAAATTCAACATGTTTACTTCTGAGGATCAGGCATACTGGTAATACTAGCATGGCTGTGTACACTCTGTAAAGATTCACACACAATAACATTACCAGATGAAGAAAGACCAGAACATTTGTTGTGAAAATGTATGAGAACATCAACCTACCAACAAAAGCAAGCATTTTAAATGAAAAAACATGGTAGTGAGTACATGGAGTCAAGCCACTTTTGACATGCTACAAAATGGAAATTTGCTACCATACAAATGAATATTTCTGTGGTGCAATTTAATAGAAATGTAAACATATATAAATCTTCCTTATTTTCTATGACATTCAGTTAAGCGCTCATAGAAATGTGTATAAAACTCAATTTTTGTATTAAATGTCATTTTTTTGGCTTTTGAATATGGTGATGTGGCTTATAGATGGATGGACTGATAAACTTACATAGCAAAAGTTCTGCTCTTTTTATTCATTGTGGCAAAAATCAGTTATAAACCTCCTTTTATTACAAACTGTAATGGGGTAATGGAGTTGTCTTTACTATGATTGTATGACCTTTTTGGTGGAAAGACAAAAATGTGAAAATTCTTTGAGGTGATTCTCCTAAATCCAGCTCTGAAGAATTTTAAGAACTTGGAAGAGGTTCATGACCTCAGACTGGAGAAGCTTGAGTAGGGTGCACCTGCCCCCTACGGGTAACTTGTTTAATTTTCTCTTTGCTCAACCAGATTGGAAATTTATACCTGAAACAGTCCCTCATCCAGCATCTTGGCCAATTCCTAACTCCAAATCTAACTCATTAATCTTTTATAACAATTACTGCTCCATCTGGGTAGAATACTGAGACATTCATACTCAAAATCAAAATGGTCAAACTTTCAATGATGAGAACAACTCAAGGAATCTTCTCCCCCTCTCTGGAGGGACTAATTGAAGAGCTGTGTCACTGCTCCCAGTGGCAGCAGGTCACCACCTTTGGGCCACAGCAAAGAACAGTCAGACAAAAAAAAACATTTCCAAGAATGCTTTTAGATACCTCACATACCTGGCTTTGGACAAAGCTTCATAATTATTTAGGTGGAGAGACACAGGTTACAAATACAAAGTCAATAAGGAAATGTGGGATTATCTCAGACCTTAAGAGGAAATAGTCTCAGGTTAATTTTCAGGACCAAAATTGTGCAGCCTCTCTAAGAAATGACTTTCACTTAGCTGTAGTTACTACTGTCATATACCAATGAAACTGTTCTCACAGCACACTTCCCTTATGCTAACTTTGTATCTTGGCTGGAATATCAGGAGCAAAAGAGAAAGAAAATAAAAAAATTGGTCTAATTTCCAAGATGCTCAGGGAACTGAGAATGGTCTATTCCTTTTAAATACCTTAACCCTGGAAAATCTGTAATGCAAAATGACATAGAGGAAATGTGGAAAGCAACTTACCTTGGGGCCAGGCTTCCCTGACAGCCCAGTCTTTCCAGGGTTCCCAGGAATGCCTTCTGGTCCAGGGTACCCAACTACTCCTTTCTGCCCTGGTGGCCCCGGTTTTCCCTTGAAAAAAATTCAAATCAAATATAGCACTGTTTGCTCCCTTCATCTTCACCCTCCCATAAGTGGATTTCAGTCACAGTATTTCCTAAACCCTATGTAACAGCAGACCCAGTGATATGAATGAATAGTTGCAGAGGGAGCTCTGAGTTAGGATGTTTGCTTCAGAATTCTACTGGTTTAACTTGCCATGGGATCTGAGCAACTTCAGCTGAAATCATGGGACTGTCCCCTTTGTGTGCCAGCCTGGAAGAGTGTCAATTCTTAAACTGAAGTGAGGAATCCTGATAAAGTTGTCTATTTATCCCTGGAAAAAACAACCATATACCTTTTCAGCCTTTATTTCTCTAAATGCTCAGTACTGGACTTTCACAAATTTATGCTGTTCAAATTTGAACATATCAAAAATACAAATTTGTAATATGGCAAGTTTGTGGTAACTGTTGCCGTACTTGCACAAAAAAGGCCTCATCTAACAGAGGAACACTGATTTATTTCCTTACAATTGTTTCCCTTTAGACTGACAGGCTGTCTTAAAAAGCTTGGAGTGCTGCACTAATCTCTCTATAAATGCCATTTCTCAGAAATGTAAAATGTTCTAACTACAACACATTTTGTCTGAAAAGGTATTGGTAGCACCAGCCATATAGAATATAAGAAGTGGGCCACCCTAATCTTATTTCTAATTTCTGGTTGCTTAAGTATCTTCATTTTGGATGTGCTTTGAAACTTCCTCACATTCTAGTTTTACTGCCTTCTCCTCATTTCTCTGTATGTTCCACTTTGCTTCTTTTCCTTTGCCTGCTGAATGATCCCTGCAGCTCTCCAAGAGAAAATGCTGAGTATTTACAAAGGACACACAGTTCCTTGTCTTCAAAAGGCTCCTCTTGCACTCTGCCCAGCAGGTACAAGCTCTGTGCAACAGCTGCTTTTCTCCAGTTACTGACAATGTTTTGATGTGAGGTAGTAAAAGTTATTTACAATACATGCTTGTGTAGCATTATTTATTAGGGGACCAAAATAACCTTGATGCATTTTGTTCTTCGTTCTGTTTACAGGACACCTACTGCTTCCTGCTCTGTTTTCTCCCTCAGGGAGAAAGGCATGCAAGTCAGCTCCTCTGCAGTAACTCAAAAAAAACCATTAAAAATTTCAGCTCAGGGCAAGCAAGAGACATAAATAAACCTCAAGGCATTTGCCACATGTATCCATCATGGACATATGGATCCAGGCTTCTGTAGGCTGCAGTGGATCAAAGAACTGATGGGGTCAGAAGTGAACACAAGTACAGTTCTGTACAATATAATGTGATAACTTCCAAATGGACTTCACAAATGAGCTAATTAAATAACTTCACAAGTGGTAAGAACCTTGTTGTTAGTTGCACATCACTTCCATATGCTGAGTAACTGAATATAATTCAATATAATATAACAAAATTTCAAAAATCATTAATATTCAAAAATGACAGGAGCTCCTTTACACTTCCTGGATAATAAAAAGGTGCTTTAGAGTGAACACAAGACCTTCTGGTAACCCTGACACGACTCAATTTTTGTTTTATTAGTTAGTGTTTTCTTTGTTTTATAATTTGAAAATGGGCTGTAGAATTTTGTTACTTACAGGAATTCCAGCTTTGCCTGCTTGGCCTGTTGCTCCTTTCTTCCCTGTGGGTCCCTAGAAGTTACAAATATTTGTGAACTGACAAATGTCTTAAATTCAATCCCCTAAGAAGAGCTGGGGATTGTTCCCCTCTAAAATTCATGTTCACATTGCCTGGCTTTGGACCAGATTATTCACATTTCAGGAGACAGCAGAAAGTTGTTCAAGTAAAAGCAAATACATTTTTGGCAGAATTGTGTATGTTTTTTCCCCATTGTGAACCAGTTTTTAAAACTTTTCCAACAATAATAATAAAATGTTTTTCATCATGAATTTGGTAATTTCTCCTGTATCAGCCCCCCCTCTGTACACTTTTACTGCATTTGCTGTACTCTTCAAAAGGGAAGTCATAAAAAGTAGGCAATGTAAATGCACTGAATGTCTGTGGAAGAGAATACTAGAAAACAATAGTGTCACATATCACAGATGTGAACATTTGTTTTTATCTAAGATCTACACAAAATATAAAATTGGCTTAAAACCAGATTTTTTTTCATCTTGACTGATCTTGAAATTGGTAGTCTTAGAAAACTGAGAGATACTGGGCAGATAACATTCTTGTAAGTGGTTTAGTGACACAGGAGGTCATGCACCAAGGAAGAAAAGCTCAGAATGGTCAAAAGCTTCTCAGAGAACTTTGTTATAGGATAGTCTGCAGAGAATATAAAGATTTATAGCATCAATTTTATCCTACCTCTAAAAGATGCAACCACTGAAGAACAGGGACAAGAATAACACTTGTTAGCACAGAACAAGTAGAAAAAGTTTTCTAAGATTTTTCCAGACTATTTCAAAAACACTCCTTAAAGCAAAAGCTATGCTATCACTACCATGCTGCAATATGATACAACATGCAATAAGGTGAAAAAGCATGGGTTATTTTAAGTGTAAACGTTTTATAATTATGCAAATATGACAAAAGCAGCAAAATATTGTCCTATTGTTAATTTAACACCTTTTTTGTTAAGAATGGCATGAAGAAGTCCACCACTCAGAACTGGAATGAGCATATTCAAATAACCTAATGCTGTTTTCATTAAGATTTCTGGATGCATGTAAAGAAAACCCAGCTGATTCAGGGTTGCAGTTTGTGGGATTAGCTTTGCAAGCCTTGCTACAGCAGCACCAGTAAAGGCACTGGGGTTAAGACTGTGCCACTGTTCTCACTACTGACACTTCTGTGGAAACCTTTAAGCCCTTATGGGCAGCTCCATGCTGGACATTGGTTGCACATTTGTAAATGGCAGTATTGATCTGAGGGGCATTTTCAAGACAAAGAAAACATTTCTTCAAGAAGAACTGCTGATTTTGTCCTGGGATGTGAGTAGTTTGTCAAAAGCAATACAGCAATATATCTGAGTTCACAGCTGGAGTACGTGTTCACAATGTCTCCCCACCACGTTTCCTTTCTGTTGCTTCAGTCAGTCCCAATCTACTAGAGATTCATGTAGTTACCTACAAAATTTTTAAACTCTAACAGAGCCGCTTCATGGAACTTCTCAGACAAAATATCTCATTTAAATTGCAATGGTAATTGGTATTTTAAGAAAGCTTTCAGCCTAAAGCTTTTGAAATCTCAAAAGCCAATGACATTCAGTCCACGGAAGAACACAAACACTTTTGGCAATTTTCAACACATCACCAAGATGAGCTAATATTTCTAAAGAGAAAGATTTGGTCTTTGATCTTTGTCATGACTTGCTCTGTCATTATTGCTCTAGTATTCTGTAGCAAATTCCTTATTCCCAGGTCTCTGAAAACTCAGTGCAGTGCAGTACCAGGAGGCTCTATTTACAGATCAGAGAAGCAAAATCCCTCCAGAGCTACTTTAACACAAGAAACTCCACTTTAGGGGATAATTAAATATCACTCCAACGTTTCCAAAAGAGCTTCTCATAATGCTTGATATCACTCCAAAGTAAAACTACTTACCTATCAAATAACACCTAATTACTAATCAAGATCATTATGCAATTTTCCACTTTATATTTTTTTTGTCCCTGCAGGTATGAAAAGGAAACCCAAACACTTCAGTTTTAGCCTTATGGAACAGTTTTCCAAGGATAGGCAGTGAACAAAAAACCCTGCAAATTCCAAGTAAGTGCAGTTTTGGTTTACTTTTTTCTACTTACTTCTGAACCTCTTTCTCCTTTTAGTCCTTGTTCTCCCAATTCACCTGGCTCTCCCTTTGAGAAGAACATACATTAAATAAATGCAAGGGATCATTTGAATGGAAATGAAAACATATTTTCAATAGTCAATAGAGAACTCTCCCTTGTTTGAAATACTTACTGGAGGTCCTTGTTGTCCAATAGGTCCTCTAAGCCCTGGAAGACCTGTATGACCCTGGGAAAGAGAAAATATAACATATTGCAGCACAGTAACTCAGGCTGCCATGCTCAGTGAGCTGCAGCTTCCTGGTAAAGCCCATCCTGGGAGGTGCCCGTGGACCCAGGTTCACCAACACGACCCAGAGAAGTATGGTCAGATCTCCAAGATCAAACTCTACAGAGATTTTATTCTTTACACTCTCTACTCCAAGCTGCAAGTGGGAGTTACATATTATTTAAATATTTCTGCACTTCTGTAAGCATAGATTTGGTTCATTCATTTATTACTGTGTCTGTCTGTATTACTGTGGAACTTGGATATTCTGTGTCAAGGATTGTCTCTCTTGTATTTCAGTGAACTGCATCAGTGATAAGCATGAGTTACCATCCAATTTTCATGTGTTGAAAGACTGAATATAATTAATGAATAATTTTTAGGATTAGATTTAAAATAGGTAGTGCCTAAATTTCAGAGAAAAACGTTAACTAATACAGTATTACAGAAACACAGAACTGTTTAGGTTAAAAGTGACTCTTTCTCAAGCAAGGCCAGCTAGAAATGATTGTCCAGGACCATGTCTAGTCAAGTTTCCAGTATTCCCACAGATAGAGACTCCACAATCTCTCTGGGTAGCCTGTTCTGGCGCTCAATCGTCCTTACAGTAAAAAAAAACTCCAACAACAACAAGAAAAAAAAATTTTGAAAGGAATTTCATGTGTTTCAGTTTTTGCCCTTTGCCTCCTGTCCTGTCACTGGACACTATAGTGACAGATCTGTCTACCTCATCTTAATTTCCTCCCATCAGGTATTTATACACACTAAGGTCACTGGGGTCTTCTCCAGCTGAGGAGCTGCAGCTCCCTTTTCCCACAGGAAAGATGCTCCAAGGCGGTCCAAGAGTGCACCAGTGCAGTGAGGGACCAGCACAGGCATCCCTGCACACTTCTGAGGGAAGATGACACTGCTGCTGCATTACTCCACAAGTCTGCAGAGCATGCCATGCCCAAACAAAAAGATAAACCCCAAAAGGTATTACCTTGTAGCCCTCATCACCAGGCTCTCCTCTGTCTCCACGTTCACCACTTCGACCCTAGAGAGGAAACCAGGGAGCAAAATTTACAGCTGAACTGAATATAATGCTGCAGTGAAATATGAACAGAAAGCTGGGATTTGTCTTAAACTATCTACTGAGAGGGAACTGAGAAATACAAACATAAAGGGCAGCCTGGCTAAAGGAATAAACAAGATTTTTTTCCAAACAGAATGCATTGCAGTCAGACAGTAGCCACAGTCTACAATTTTCTGTAACTGAAGACTAGAAGCTAAAAGATGACTATTACATGGTGCTTAAATGAAAGAGGAGGGAGGATTGATCTCAGTGGAACTTCTCCAGATTTATACCTATATTCAAAAAAACTAAAAAAATATATGAATTTAAAATCTGAATGGATAAATGCAGTGACTCTGGTTTCAAGACATGCAAAGAAACTCTCTTATGGCTTCTGTAAGACAGCCCATTAAAAATTGGATTCTTTTCTGAAATTACTTGCTGTCCTCAGAATCTGTTTTAAATTTGAAGTTTGTACTAATAATTTTGACAGGTTCATAAATGCTGCAGAGATACACTCCACATGTGAATTCAGTACAAAAATGGTTGCAAAATGCAGTTTCTAAATCAGCTGAATTAGTTTGCAGTGATAATGAAATAAGTCAAAACATATTTTTGATTAGTAAAGCAATGAAGTATAACTCGGGTTAAACAGAGAGGGAAAAATTCTTTTCTAAAATGTGCTGATCTACACACAGACTAATGGCATTAGTGTAATTAAATAGAGGGCACAGATCTTTAAGCAGGAAAGAGCACAAAACAGCATTTTCAGACTGAGATTACTCATGAAAGGACCATCATTCTGTATTTTGCACTGATTCCTGAGACCTGAGATGATATAAATCCTCAGAAATAAATGCATTTGCTCGTGTCTTGAGATGCACTAGTATAATTTTTTTGAGAAAGAAAGACCTACTGGTTCACCTATGGGCCCAGGTAGTCCAGGGACTGTATTGTCTTCGCCTGGGTAACCCTAAACCGAAGAGAAGTATTAACAAATGTTAACTTGGAAGTTCAACCTCATCTACCATGCACATAAGTTCAAATGCTATTAAGAAGCAGAGAAGATGTTGTATAGATGCTAAAAGTGAACATGATGCTTATGGTTTAATATCATGGATATGGTAACTCAATTTTAACATTCACCTAAATGTCCCAAAGACATTAAGGACTAAAAAACCTAAATATTTGCTTTATTCTCAAAGGCAGCTATAAGGGAAAAAACTGATTAACTGAACAATATCCATGTCATTGTGTCTTTATTTAATGAAAAAAAGGATAAACAGGATATTTGACAAGGGGAAAAAAGACTATTTCTTCCACTGCTTTGAGAAATACACTTAATAGAAAGAAAAACAAGAGTACAGAAGACTCCTACGTTAAGTCTGAAACAAATTACAATTTAAATATGAAATAACTGCCGTCCAAGTTAATAAACAAAAGATTATCTATTCCAGATGATACCTAGCAATAGTAATGCAAAGAGAATCACAATTTAAATATAATTACGGACTTCTACAGTGCATCAAAGTGGTTTTTCAGAAGTGACCCAGCAATCTAAGCACCTAGCTGTCAACAAAGCAGTTTTCAGTTATTGTTTCTTAATGCGTATCAAAACCTATTTAGAACATCAGCCACTAAATGCCTATTTACAGTATTTATTGCAAAACTTGCTCCAGGTTGTAGCTCTGTGTCAGGACAACTCCAATCCAATCTCCATGAAGTGAATCCATGTACCTGCCCTCTTGGGGTCACATGGGTCTCAGTGAGCATACAAATCTGTTTTCAGCATTTGAGACTTGAGAGAAAAACAATAAATTTGACACTAAAATAGCAGTACTGAGGCCACATCCTGTCCCTAACATTTTATATTAACCACAGACATTTGTCCATCCTGGTTGGACTTTCAGGCAAGTCTGTGGGTGTACTCACAGGCTCAGAGTTAAGTAAATATTTAGCTGGTTCTGCACTGATTATTTTTGTCAGCAGTGCTCGCTAAGGGCAGTGGAGCTGTCTGATACAATAGACTGTGTTCTGTACAATGGGTACCTTGTGTTTTAAAACCTCAAACATTTTAACAGTATAATTTTGGACTCCAGCTCTGAATGACCCATTTCCTCACTTTGCATTTCTTTTCCTAGTCTTTGACAATACTAACAAATACTGCAAATGATGGCTTTTGCTGCTTGCTGTGGAAAACAGTGGGTGTGCAGTAACATTTCCTCCCTTTATAATTTCACAAAACAGAGCAGTAAAACCTATGTTCATACCTTTTCTCCTTTGGGGCCTGGGGGCCCTGAGGGCCCTGGAGAACCCTGGTGACCCTAAAGAAGCAAACCAAACACAAATTATTTTAAAACAAATAATTAAAGAAATAGCTAATTCCAAAATTTCTTTTAGCTACTTGCTACATTTTTTTTTCTGCTTGAAAATTATTCTAAATCTTGTTATGACAACAAAATCAATGGCAGAAAATGGACTGTGTGCAGAAAAAGCTCTATGCACGTTGGGAAACTACATGTTCTGATAGGGCTTAATGCAGGTGATGGGAGCTGGGCTGGTTCTTGCTTCAAATTTAGGGTCAGTGATGGGTGTTTTTGTTTGGAAAAGAGACTGGACAGTCTGCTCTGTAAGAGGATGACTCAATCCATCTATGATGATTTTCACAGCTATTTTTCAGTGAAAGCCACAATATCTTTATGTCCTTCAACTAACCTCATTCAATCAGCTTCTGTTATTTAAATGGAAACTACGTGGCCAGACAGTAAGCAGAGGTGGGGTGTTTGCTGAACTCTCTTTATAATGAATAGCTGTAGTAGTTTTAGAGGAGCTTTATTCTGAAGGTGTGAGATACATTGCATAAACAAGAGTTTAAAGTTTGTGGTAAAACCCCCCCGTGAGCAAACTAACAAAAACCAGGCATCCTTGCTTAAGGCTAACATTTCTGAGTAGGCAAACACACCATATAAACATACATGAATATCTGGCTGTCCTGAAAATATTTGTGTAGTCTAGATATAGATTCTTAGGATATTTGAAATTAGAGTACCACAGACTTTGGGATGTATGTGTACCTGAATTCAGCAAAAAAACGTACCCCATAACCTGGAATTCCTGGCTCTCCTTCAGGTCCCATTCCTCCTAGATGTCCCTGTTAAATGCAGTAATCAGAGAGAGAGAAACGAAATCCTTTGTAAAGTGCTACAACAATGCCTACTATATAAAGCAAGGACTTGGAAAAATCTTGAAATATTGACATTTGACACCATGGTCAACTTTCTTGTAGATCCTACTTCGTTTATTAAATAATTCTGGGCTTTCCATTCTTCTGTGGAAAAAAATGGTCAATGTTTTGAGTTCTAACATTATAGTCTTTGTGCATAATTAAATCAAAATTATCTGAGCTTTGAGAGGTGAGGAAGAACTCTCTTTATAAGTGCTAGTATGCCAAGGGAAGCAGGGGGTGGTCATCGCTTCAGAAAGTTGACTCCTTCTCTTGAAAACGTTGGCCATTAGACAGTAAACTTTGCTTCTGTACCTCATGTGCTCAGGAGCACACAGCTGCATTCAGTGGCCACAGCACTGGACTGAGACAGGCACTTTGCCTCTAGTGTGGAGCCTGGATGCTTCTGTGCATCTGTCACACAGTATGCAGCAAGCTTGGGGAGCTTACTATGAAAGGAGCTAAAAGTTAATGGAATAGACTTCATTCAGCTAACTTTGGAGTAGATTCCTATCTGATAGGAGTAGTAGCCTTCATCTGAAGTGCTTTGTTTCAGCCATGGCTAAGGCTGATGGTATGTGACAGCAAACCCCTTGATTTTTGTTCTTGGAGCTGGAAAGGTTTATAAGCAGCCACAGCAGTGAGGCTGTACGTGCAGTGTGGGACATGAGTGCTCTGTGGTGTGCTCTGCCATCCCATCCCCATAACTGTCAGATGACCAAAAGCTTGAGATGGCTCCTTCCAGATCCATGGGCCAGGCTTCTGTCTGCAAAGGTGAACAGGTCTCATTCTGATGCTGAAAGGCCACTGTAACCAAACATGTTTTGTACTAACCGTGGGACCTCGAGTTCCTCTTGCACCTTTAGGACCAGTTTTTCCAGGTTGGCCAGAATCACCAGCAGGTCCAGTTTCTCCTGGAGGGCCAAGCTGCCCCTTTTCCCCCTGTTGGTATTATTGTATTAAAAATACTGAGAGATTGACACTAAGTTTCAAAATGCAGTTGATGCTTAATCAAAATGTGTAACAGCATTATTTAATAGGTATGACATTTACTGGATGTTATTTACTGTAGTTATTAGAATGTCTGAGCCCAGAACTCTGCAGTATAAAAGAGTTTCTGCTAAAGCCTTCCCATTATGTTTTTGTTTTCTTTTAGTCAAAGCTTAAAGCAGAAGCTCTTCTGAGTTGCAAAACCACATCTTGATACAAATTTAAATTTCCTAAGACCTTGAATGTTATTGATTACAGAATGATGACAATTCTAATTGCTATGGCTAACAAGTAAAAAATTGGCTTGAAGCATGACACAAAGCAGGGATCATTTTGGTTCAATGGAATTCTGTAATGTAAATTTGAGTTTCAGATAAAAGGAAGGGAACTGGGGAAGATGAAAAATACTACCTTCTTTCCTAAACGGCCCCTCTGACCTGGATTTCCTGGTATTCCTTCAGGGCCCTATAGATTTATTAGGGAGAGAAAAAGAAATTATTGAGAAAGGCCTGGAAACAGGTTTAACCTCTGCTCCAAAGCGCATAACTAAGTAGGCTTTGGTAAAGCAGAGAGGTGGGAGGAAAAATATCATAAACTGTGTTTTTAAGCAAGTTACAAGGGCTGTCTCAGGTTTTAGGATAAACAAGTGGGCAAGTTTCAGGGATTATTTATCAAAGCAGTGGAAATGCACTGCAAATAAGGGAGAAAAAAAACCATTACCTCTTGCCCACACAGAAATTATTACTTTACAGATTTGTGAAGTTTATTTGTCGCTTTGTAAACTACTGTTTAAGGAAAATGTAATGTTACTCTCACCTCCAATGAAACACTCAGACAATGGGCTATAGGAAAATGATTTCCATGTTTAGACTAGGATATTATGATCTGTCTGCATCCCTAGTATGAGGTCAAACCAAAGCTGTGATGTGCACACTCCCAGATGCCAGGGAGGGCAAGTGGAGAAGGAGGCAGCTCTACAGCCGCCTTTGGAACATGTAGAACAAAAACGTGAAAAATCCCTCCCTAACCACATCCTCCCAAAAATCGAATTGCCAGGCCTGCCTGTCTCACTGAGGCACAGAAGCACTGCTGATGCTGATTATTGTACACAAGTATAATTACATAAAGTAATGCCAGGGTTGAGCTGTTTTGCAACGTCAACATATGAAACTTTCAATGTTCCCCAAAACTACCAATTCAAAATAGAGAGTCGAAGAAACAAAACTTGTTCTGCACAAACACCCAAAAGAACACTTTTTTCTTTCCCTAGAAAAGTAATTCACAGTGAAGAACCCAGAACTAAAGACAGCAGAATGTAGCACTGATGCTTAGAGGACAGAGTGGACAGTGCTCCCAGCCATGAACAGCTGGAGTTCCAACCAGCGTTTTGTCAGACCCACCATCACATAAGAGCTACACAGAAGGCAGCCAGAGGACTGCAGATGAGAACATGATGATTTTTGGTAAGGGAAGCTGGTCTCATTTAAAGCTACAGTCCTTGCTTTGGAAACTGTGCTCCAAAATTAGTTCTCATGAAGTTGCATACAATTTCATGGATGGATTTTAGTTGCTAGGAGTGCCAGAACAAATAGGCAAATGGATCTAACAATGTTATCTGTGAATTCTAATGCTTTTCTGCTATTTGATCTGTGTATGTTTGATGCCACATTGTTTGGAGAGGAGAGATCTGAAGCGAGAGGCTCCAGGCTGTGTGGTACGTGTGTCTGGATGACAGATGTTGAGGAATCACTGTTTGCCAAGAGGTCCCATATTTAAGATAGGAAAAGCATTTGTCTCCTCTCTCTACCAATCCTGAACCACATTGGAAGCTTATTTAAATACGGTCATCTCTAATTACATAGAAAACCAGGAAAATAAAAAATAAAGGAAGAAAGAAAAATGAACTTTGTTTACTAAAAGAAAACAAACAAGAAGTCCATTTCAACCAGAAAACACTTACAGGAATTCCCATTAGGCCGGGTTCACCAGGGGGCCCAGCAATTCCTGGTAATCCCATCTCTCCTTTCTCACCGCCTTCTCCAACAAGTCCCTGGTCTCCAGGGTCTCCCTAAAACACAGCAAAAAAAACCCCAAAAATCCCTTAGTCAACCTGCTGCTACAGAATTATTTGTTCATAAGGGAATTCTGGATCTCTGAGTTTGAAAAAAAGCACACTGAAACTGATGTGAACCTTACCAGTCACATTCAGTTCAGGCTTTCTATCCCATTCCTACACTCCTCCAGCCACATTTTGCCTCATCCACCACCAAGTATCTGAGGTTGTTCTCCACGACATCCCCTGTCGTGGCACCTGCCACAGTCCCTGGCACAGCACTGATCTGATCTGTGGAGCAGAGCAGCCTTGGGCTTGCTTCCTCCAGCACTTTAGTCACCACAGACAAAGACTGTACTCAGGTAAAGCTTGCTTTTCTATGTCAAGCCATTCAGCTCTGCAGCCCTTGCAAGCTAGATATGTACCCAAAAGATACAGAAAAGCCTGTGCTTTACAGGACCTCCTATGTTAAAACTAAGTGCATCCAACTGGGCTCAGCTGATTTGGTGCTGACCTAGGATAAAAAGGGAGATTTGGGTCCTTAGACCAATTAAAGTACTTTACATCTGCTGCAAAAATTTAATGTACCTTTGGGCCATCTTTTCCTTGAACACCATCTTCTCCTGGAGGCCCTGGTTCACCCTTATAAAAAGAAACAGTTGAAAACAAAGTTATTGTCTATATTTCTTGACTAGTTTTATTTATTATTATTATTGACTAGTTTTAATTATTATTATTTATATATAATTATATATATAATTATTATTATTTATATATAATAATGCTTATTATCTTTTGGACAACTTTTACTTGCTGTTATGGTTTATTTATCTTCAGTGTCACAACCCATGAATATCCAATGCAAGAAAACATAAAATATGATCAGCATTAGAAAAATGAGGCAAAACTATGCCCATATAACCCTGGAGATTTAGACGGTGGCACTGAGATTCTGTTTGGATTCAGAATATATAACATATAATTACAGTAACCTCAAAAATATACCTGTTCTGTCCTGAAGCTTCCATGTTTATGTGGATAACTACTATATTGGGATGTTTACTGTAGGGCCATTTACCATTAGAAATATTTCAACATTATAATCACAGAATCACACAGAATTATCAAGGTTGAAAGAAAGCTTCAAGACCATTGAGTCCAACCATCAGCACAGCACCGCCATAATCATATTCCCAAGTGCTACACCCAGATGCCTCTCAATGTCTTCAAGAGACTGACTCCACCACCTCCCATGGCAACTTATTCCAATGCCTAACCACTCTTTCGGTGAAGATTTTACTGCTAATCTAAAGGTTCCAATGTGAACCTCTCCTGGAACAACTTAAGGCTATTCATTCATTCATTCATTCATTCATTTGTTAGCTGGCAAAAGAGACTGACCCCCACCTCATTACAGCCTCCTTTCAGGTAGTTATAGAGGGAAATGAACCTCCTTTTCTTCAGGTTAAACAACCCCTGCTCTCTCAACTGTTTCTCAAAATGTGTGCTTCAGCAGCTCCATTGCCCTTTTCTGAATGTGCTCCAGCACCACAATGTCCTCTTTTGAAATGAGACCCAGAACTGGACACAAAGCTCAAGGTGCACCTTCACCAGTGCCAAGTACAGGGAAAAAATTCACTGCCCTGCTCCTGCTGGCCATACCATTTCTGACACAGGCCAGGAGGCCATGTGCCTTCTTGGCCATCTGGGCACAGCTGGCTCATGTTCAGGTGCTGTTGACCAGCATCTCCAAGTCCCTTTCTGCTGAGAAGCTCTTAAGCCACCCTTCCTGAGTCAATACTCTTTCTACCTTGCCACAATATTACACTGGGGTTTTTTTGGTTGGTTTTTTTTTTTTTTCCTTTTAAAAAAGAAGCTATCAGAAAATAGCTTTTTATTGAATTCTTCTGTTAAACCAAGATTTCTCAACCTGCACTTCATTCGTAACATACTTCTCTATTGTGGAAGAAGATTTGCATCCACAGCTTACCCTCAAACCTTGGTCACCTGGTTCTCCAGCTTTCCCAGCCGGTCCAATGTCTCCCTGGGATATCACAAGAAAAATAATTTAATTTTAAAGGACAATATCCGTAACAATGTCAGGGTTTACAGCTGATGGAGTCATCACGATAATAATGGTATTTCTTAATGGTCTGTTTTCTGCATCACTGTCTACTTGGCTAATGAATCAGATCTCTCTGATTTTCTTTCATGAGAATTTGAAAATATAAACATCTTGAGAGAGAATAATTTCAACATTTACCTTTGTGCCTGGTTCCCCCTGCAGACCAGGTTCTCCCTCAGGGCCAGGAGGTCCCTGCATGGTACAAGAGCTACTGTTACATGATCGCTAGTAATAATTTTGCAACAACTAAATAATACACCCAAAACTGAAGCAGAAGAATGGCCTGAGACACTAGGAAAGATGAAGGTCTGAGAAATCAAATCAAGACAACACAGTTCTTTGTTCTTTCTAGAGCCAAACAGAAAAGAAATGAGGGTATAGGAGTTCAGGAAATACAGTGTGGGTCAGGATCATATTGAAGACTCAGCAGCACCACTAAGCCTGTACCTTTCACCATAAATTACTGCTGAGCAAGCATCTATCTTCTGTAAATCTGACTGACAACTTCAGCTCTGTTTAGGCTTGGAGCCAAGTGGACACAGCCTTTGGAGAACTAAACCCTTTTTGGAGGCCTCAGCTCCAAATGAGTTGAAGATATCAGACTGCTTTTTTTCTTAGTAGCTAGTCAGAAGTCTGGACTCTGGGTGACTGAGGAAGAACATTTCTTTGAATAAGCCAAATCCCTACTGCTCTGAGTGAGCTCATCCCTCAGGTACTTCATTACAAATGTGGCTAATACATTCTGTCACTTTTCTCTCAATGAAATATTAAAAATAAAGCAAAAAACAAAAGCATAAGTGAGCAAGAAGCTTTCTACAGCTGCTTTCCTTTATCTACAAATTGAAAGAACATATGATTAATGGTGTTTTACTGCTAACTGCAAGAAGAGTGCTTTCAAAAAAAATTGTTTGCGCAATTAAACATTCACCTTCTATGACAAATGTCATAACTGTGTGCTCAAAGACAGTGCTTACAACAGAACAAGCTACTTATTTTAGACATTCTTTGGTAACAGCTTTAAGTAAGAGTCTCTGAGTAGCTCATGATATTTAAGTCAGCTGCTCATGATATTTAAGTCATCCAATTTTTTTAATTTAAAAGATTTTTTTATAAACATTGTCCAGGATTAGTCAGTTGTTTGAGTATTTGTTGCTTATATAGCAATCACTTATTGCTATATAAGTGATTAAATCTCACCTCAAAACCCGTTTCTCCAATAGGGCCAGCATCCCCTGGTTGTCCTCTTGGACCCTGACATTAAACAAAATTTTGGATGCATTATTCAATTAACATTAAATTACATTGTAGAGTGTACAATTTGTCTCTTCACAAGTCTTCTAACTGGAATAAAGAAATGTATTTCATTGTCTTTCCTCCTGAATCCAACAGTGTATCCAAGCCCCATGATGGCATACAGTACCAGCCCTGATGCACTGAAATAACAGATCTCGAATAATAGCACAGACGTCTTTTCTTTTAGATCAAAAATAAATTATTATCTGAACTAAGCTCTTCTCTTGACTAGCTGAGACTTTGTTTAATTAAGGTTTGTTAGACTGTCTGGTTTGCTTTGTGGAAAAGCCTGCAGTCTGGTATGGAATTAACAGAAAACAACTACTTCACCATGGACAGAGCAGCCACTGAGGCATGACAGACTAAAGGCTGGAGCCTTCTTAGTAATATTGGTGACTATAGCATAAGCATTTTATGATAAGCCTTACATGTAAGGAGTAGATTTACTGCTGTAACACCCAGGAATCGTTTCCCAAAGTGGCATGTTCAAATTCTCTGCACATGTAAGATGTGAGCTCACAGAGCAGGATTTGTGTGCTGGGGAGCAGAAGCTGCCTGTAACAGTTTAAAGCTGGTTCTACAGCCACCGTGAATGTATGTCCAGAAAAATCAGCTCTCTGCATGGAACCAATCCTTGAACTTCAAGGAAGTTCATATCTATTTATCCCTTTGGGACTCATCTGTGTCTAAACACATTCTAAATTCAAAACATTTTCTTGATCTACAGTTCTTATGTGAAGGAAAGATGCTGCTTCTATTTTATGACAGAAGCCTTTGAAACAAATATTTACTCTTATTTTGTTTCACTTCCTCTTACAGACTCTGCATATGGTTTTGCTCCTCCTGATGACCTATGAATATTCTCTTCCCTTGTAAAAACAATGTAAATTGCATCTTACAGACAGAATTCTGGCAGATGCATCTATTTTGCATTTTATCTTCATTTAAACATGAACAACTAAAACTGCAGTTACATCCCTACGATAATTCACTTTGTCCTAAACTAAGTTAGTTGATTTTTATTTGCAAAAACTCCATGAAATTCCACTAGGCAAGCATCACAAAGCTTCAGTTTGCTTCACAAATCAAGTATTTCTTCGTATTACCACGGAGATAAGGCTGCTGGATCAGTAATGTATCTTTCTCCCAAGACTTTCTGAAGCCAGAATTTTATAGCAGTATTGGAACTCCTTTTAACCATTCACATCAGGTAACTTGCAAAGGATTTTACTGAGATGTCTGGCCAGTAGATAAAGTTTGAGTGCAATTTAGAGCAATCCCGTTAATACAAATCGTTCCAATTGCTCATATTTCTCTGCTCCTCCACCAACAATTAGGGTTTTTCTCTGTGTAGAACTAGTGACAGGGCCAGAAAAGCTCAGCAGCTGGCTTTCACATAGTGGCTATCTGACAGAGGATGAAATCAAGCTGCTTGGATAGGCAGCTAAAAAAAAGAGCCGTGCGTTTCGTTGCGCAACATCTTCTGTCATTTTATCACTTCCTGCCAGCTCCACAGACCTTCTTCTGAAGACATTTCACTCTTTCAGCACTTGAAAGAAAAGGTACCCTGTTCACAGGGTAAGCTTTTCTTCTGACAGTGAATATGTAGTTTCTATGATGGTGAGCACAAGAGAAATGTAGGCTGCACAAGAGTAGACCACTTAGATTAGGTAAGGCAGACAGGCATGCTATTGATAGGAAAATTCAGACTTGGCCAGAAAATGGCAGGAATTTGACATATAAACCTTTCATTGTAAGGCTCTCAGATGTTGCAACATGAAGATATAATAAACTAAAGAGATGAAGTAACAGGAATCCAGTGATAACTCCTGGAAAAACACATTTTTTGTGAAAGATTTTGCCATTCCTACAGGTTGGGAGCTCAAGTTAAATATGCAATTCTACCCTAAAGAAAATTTGTTAGGGTTTTTCTAGCCCTCAAAATGTGCAATTACTTTCTGTAAGCATGGAGTTGTAGAAATAATATTATAAAAAATACTAAAACACAAATAATACTAAAATTAATACAATTTTTATCAGCACTTCACTTTCGAGATTTAAATTAACTATGTGCAATTTACTGTGCAAAATTACTTTCCAGAAGCAATGTAAACACACAATTTTTGACAACTCTATTAGATTTCTGCACCAGAAAATGGGAGCCTTCTCTCAAATCCTACTTAGCATATATTCTTTTACTGTATTTACATAATCTGATTTACCCCCAGAGATGGTGCTGCAATACTATTCCTGTCACAGCTATATCTTGCAGTTCAGTGCATATATTTGCTGCAGGTTCTGCCTTATCTTCTGTAACAATATTGGCCACATGAAAGTGAGCGTGGCTTTGACACAGTAACAAGAATCCATCCAGCAGAGGAATGTCTGAGGTTTATTATAGCAGTCTCTTCTTGAAAATTTAACCTGCCAAACAGATGTGGTTCCTGAACAACAATCCTAATATTTGCCTAAAAAACCACCACTAAAGTATTGCCACATACATTTACCTAATACATAACACAGATTTCCAGCTCAGTGTGGTGTAAATTCACATTACACTGTGGTCTGTGCTCTCTTATGGTCTCTTATGTTGTGCCCCCCTCACTACAGAGCTTCCCAACAACATTAACAGGTCTCTGTGAACAAGTTACAATTAGCAAGGGAGGCAGACTCCAGCTCTGCAGCTTTGGAGCAATCACTCCACAATTCCTGCCTAACCACAGCTGGCAATGCTGCATCTTAGTAAAATGGAGCTTGAGTTGTAAGGAAGCTTGTGTAATACATGGAAAAACTTGGAATAGGCATAAGGATCAACTTACTGGCTCTCCCATTGGTCCTCTGTCTCCTGTGGCTCCTGGAGGCCCAAGCAAACCCTGGAAGATTAAAATAAAATTTTAAAAAATCACTGGAAAGAAGCCCCTTCATATTCTGAGCACAGCCACTTCCTCTCTTGTGTTTGCTCACACAGTAACCAACACAGAAACACCCATGAAATATGTGCAGCCTTTTTTTCTGGTTGACATGCATTGACATATCACTTCTGTGGCAGGTGAGGAGGTCCTGAGTAAGTCCTTCCTCAGTTTTTTACATACAAATGAATCTCAGCTGAACCACCATTTACCAGTTCATTGTAATGCTCCTTAGATCCATGTGCTGCTTGTATGCCCAAACTGCCCTAGAGGCTGTAATTTAGATAATCAGGAAGGTTCACAGCACACTTTTCTCTCTGTTCAACCTTTCTCGTAGCATTTCTTTCTCACACTGTCTTCTAGAAACTGTAGCTGTAGGAGTAATAGATCAGTATTCTGTACTTTGCAATGAATGTGCTATTACACATCATTTCAGCCTAATGAGGTTTTGCTTCATTTATTTCTGCGTATATGAGTACATCTAAAAGTTCTAGTGAATGAAGAGGAAATGAAAATCCCTTGTGTCAAGTGTGAGAAGCAAGAAGCTCCTGAATCTGAGCAGAAAAGGCAAGAGAAGTATGGTGACAATCAACATTTTCAGTTTCAACGGCAGAACAAAATCACCACCATTACTGTTTTGTTTTTGTTTTTCTGCTTCTCTCTTTGTTGAAAATCCAGTACAATTTGGACTCACTGATAACCTGCTTTGTAAAAAAAGCCTCAAATAGAACACATTAGATTTCCATTCCAAAAAGCACTAAAAGAAAGCATTTTCTCCTATACATGATATTCATTTAACACATTTCTACATTTATCCCTACATGGATAACACACATCTACCCCAAATTCTGTCCAAGAATTATTGTTCTATGTTACAGACTTTCATCCTTAAAACTGCACTTCTGTCCCTGGTTCACGGATAAATGCAAACTGTCAGAGCTTTCCAGCTTCTCTGAAATAGATAAACTTCCTCATACCCAAGTGTCAAAGTATGAGATTTTCTGGATTTTTTTTTTGTAGAAGTACTAGTGAATTTCATACTCACAAGTGCACCCTGATCTCCTCTTTCTCCTGGATTTCCAGCTTTACCCTGGTTAAAGAGAAATATCAAAAGACAATGCTGGCTTCAAGTAACTTCCAAACACAGCTCAGAAATCAGAGTTACTGTGTTAAAGCTTACTGGAAGCACTGGCTCCAATACTTACAATGAGCCCAGGAACTCCTTTCTTTCCTGGATCACCTCTTTCTCCCTGACAAATAACAAACAAGGTGTAAATTCTACATACATTTTCCTGATAAGCTGCATACTGTTACTGTGAGTTTAAATGCTGGGTAACTACAGAAAATGCCGCAAAATACCTGGAAAAGCCAGAAATTTGCAACCCTCTTGGATTAAATGGAAATCACTGGCTTCTGACATGATGGGCTGGAGGTTTTTTGGGGTTTTTTTGTTTACTTTTCTCTTTTATGGTCTACCTCAGTGTTCTATATAGTACTGAGCAATGCAAAGACTCACCTTAACACCTTCTGTTCCCAGCTCTCCTGGAGGACCATCGAGACCTCTTGGCCCCTGAATATTGAACAAGTGATTTGGAATACTAATTATGCATTATTTTTGCTTGTCATTAAGGAGATGTTACATAAGCTTCAGGAAAGGGGAAACATTTTGTTAGCAGGAAAACCAATTCTCATTGTGTCAAGTGTGAAACAAAGCTTCAAAGAATAAAACAAGTTTCTGGTTTGTTGAATTATGAACTTAAGAAGAAAGATTTTTTCAAAAGTATGTAAACAAAACATTCAGTGTCTCTGTGGAAGCCAGATGGCAGGCTGATATTTTCTGCTCTTTTTTATCCATCTTGTACTTGTGCAACAGACATGAATTTAGAGGGATTTAGATGATCACTGGATATACAGACTGCTTGCTTTTGAGCACATTATAAGACGTATATGCAAAAATTACTCTTGCTAGTAAGACTCTAAAAAAAGCAGATAAAATTCTTCCACTAGTAAATCACTTTGAGGAAAGATTAGAAGAAATTTATAATTGTGAACTATTGTGCTCTATTGTTAGACTAAAATGTTTTTGTAAATTAATATTTATAAGCAATAGATGAACAAAGATAACCTGTTATATTATTGTAGCATAATATAGCAAATACCTATTGCCAAAACATTCAGAGTTTTATTATTTAAGATTGGTAATCTAAATCCATTAGCTTACAAGCAAATGAAAAATCCCTAAATATGTCATGAACAAAATGGAAAATAATATTTTATCCATACTGGCTTAGGAAGTTATTCCCATAATTCTAAAAACCATGACTGTTTAGGTATGAAACATTAAATTAAAACCAGTTAATAACAACCTAAAACTAATGACCACTTCAAAGGAAGAGCTAGATAAGTATCAAGACAGGCTCTTTACAGCAGTGTGCATTGGGAGGATGAGAGACAACAGCTTTCCTGGTGGCATTTGGGCTGGGCTGGCATCAGAAGGAGTTAGTGCACTACTATGGCAGTGCCTAGAGGAATAATCTCCATTTCTATGGTGAATTTCTGCGTTGCAGACAACCTGACATCTTGGGTCATGGTTTACAGTGAAGGGCATCCAATCATGACTGATTTTCAGTCATAAGACTGTTCTAAATGATAATAATAGGGGCTTGTAAAATGACTGTTGTAAGCACATCTGAGTTAATTTAGTTTACTTTCCCTGCAAAAATATAAGTGACTTCCGTATCTCTCTTGAATATTTTGAGAAAAAACATACCAGAATTTGTTCTCTCTGACTCAGACTCACTGATTGATATCAAAGCCTCTCTTGAAATCTCTCTTTTTTCTGGAGCAGAAGTGAAAATGGCTGATTGGTAACTCAGGAACTGTGTGTATCCAGAATAGTTTAGGTTTTGCTCCTGAAATGAAAACCTCTCAGCAACAGGCATTTCCTGTGAGCTGATATATAACTACAACCTCTGGCAAAGCCAGAAATATCCCATGAGAACTCATCATTTCAGCACTGCCACTTCTGGCCAGCACTAAGGAGCACAGAAAGCATAGGAAAAGAGAAAAGGGAGAGCTGAATGAAATACTCTGTAGCTTGGGACACAGCTTTTGTGAGGCAATCCTTGGGCTAGTCTGGCCACCGTTTTTGTTTTGGTGTAAGCCAGGACTGAGCAATTACAGGCATTTTTTTGGGCTAGAGAGGAAAAGAGGCTACAGAAGACAACACTGAGCTGCCACATGGCACTCAGTGTGAAAGGTCCCAACAAACAATACCCAAGTCTATGGAAAAAAACCTGTGACTTCAGTGCTCTCAGAGAGTAGAAACAAAAGACTAGTGGTGTTTTCAAAGGTGAAGGAGGCTTTTATAAAAACAGTTATATTGGGACTCCTGTTAAGATTATGCAATTGGGTAACTCAATTGTTGAATTACTATATAGCATAATTGAAAAGAAAGCTAAACAAATTGATCCAATTAATTTCAGGTTACTGCTCTTCACTTTTTTTCTGTCACTGCTATCTGTAACACAGATATCAGTTGTGATGAAAATTCAAAGCAGATTTAGCAGGTTTATTGTTCCCTGATCTGAAATGTCTCAAAGAACAGGAGGAGAAGAGACAAGAAGAAATTGAGATGGATTAAGGACAGGTCATTCAGCCCTGGGGGTAGAAGGGACAGAAGCTCAAGACCCGTGGAGGAACCACCTACAGCAACACAAGGAAGGGGGAAATTGAGAGCATAAAGTTAAGCAACTGCAGGACAGTTTTAGATTTTCTCAGACTTTTTAGATATTAGAGACCTGTCATTTCTTTTTGTGCATTATCCACAGGGCTGACCAGAGGACAGAATCTCAACATTAAGTATTCAAGGAAGAAAAAGGACATGTTTCCACTTTACAGATTTGTGTAATAAGGAATTGTCTTTCTAGGTTTTATCTTCTATCATTCAGAATTTCAGATAAATTCTTTCAACACTTCTGACATAATTTTAATCATAAAGAGGATCATAGCTTGAGAAACAGGCCTGCACAAGATTCTTTGTCCCTGTTATGCACATTACACACCACAACCTTTCTGGCACTCACACAGATCTCCATTTCAGTGGAGTTCACCTTGGCAGCCCATGACAACTGATCTGATCACTAACAGTTAAGCAAAAAAGTCTACCATTTAAAACACCAACTTTCTACTATATAACTTTGAATTGAAAGCAAAGTAACAGAAAGCAACATGATCCTCTGGGCCATGCCTTCCTTTAGCCAGCCACAGAACAAAGGGCAGGAATCCAAGGGAAAGACAATTTAATATCCTGACAAAAGCACACAATAACATTCCTATAAATAGTATGGTGTGACTCCTTATTGGCACAGATGAATTGGATTGTACAATTTCTTACTAGAGCTAGTACAGAATGAGATATACTTGATTTGCCTGCTGTTATTTAAATTAGCTTCCAAAAGAGCTAGGGAGTGAGGCTGCCAAATGACTGCTACTGCTTTTTTCTTTGGCATGTGTACAGCTCTGTTTCCAAAATGGAACATTTTACATTGAAAACTCTAGAATGATAATCTGAGAAAAAGTTCATCCAAGAAGGTAAAAAGCACAAATTAACTATTTTTATTCTTTCTCGTCCTCTCTCCCAAATACCAGAAGGGCAGAATTAACACAAACACAATATATAGTACTTCTCTTTTTTGGGGGCTGACATGGAAGAATATTAGAAAACTACATCAATTTACTCTCACTTCCTTCAAACAACTGAGAGAGATAAACATTCAGCTATCAATGAAGCACACTGGACACTTGTTTCACTGGTGCACACAATTTACTATGTTCCATATTCCCTGTGAGAAATATGAAAGGTATCACTCATTAAAACAAAGCCCAGATGTCCTCAGGCAGCTGAGGTTCTTCATGCCAGTACAGATACCACTAACCAGGCACAACCCTACTGGCTGCTAGAGACATGAGTTGCTGCTGCCTGACCCCAAATTTACATCAGTTCGCTGTGTCATTTATCTGTATTTTCAAGTACAAATTTCATGATCTTCATTCCAGGAAAGTAAGAGCAGAAAAACTACTTCTTTTGAGCTTTAAAATACCAAATGCCAATCTGAAGAATACTAAATGCCAAGAATTTTAGCACCTCTTGGGAATTTAGCTTAGGTCTCACTTATGAAATGAATCTAATGATACAGAATCTCTTCCTCCCAAACTAGGAGCTACAGTTGCGTTAGTCCAAGATTATGGTATGAACTGAAAGCAGTCTCTGACATTGTAGTTTATGTCACACACTAGCAAACAAAGACAATGAAAGATCATGCAACAACAAGTTCATGGCTGCTTACGCTGCCAGGCTTCCAGACTAATGCATTTCTTCCCTCTGGTCACAGAAAGCAATTCTTTCTCCTACATATTGATACTCTCACCCTCAGTGTCATTCTGCCATTGAAGTATCTACAAAATGATGCTCTCCCTCTGTGTTTTCATGAGATTAAAAAGAGACTAAAAAATAAAGTGTAATAAACCTTCTACATGATTCTAGCCAAGTGCATCAAGTCCCAGGCATGATTTGAGGAAGCTGTGCCAGGGCTGTGCTCAGTGGCATATTCCCTGACATCCCAAGGCTGAGATACACCACAGCCTTCCAGGCAGCCTGCCTTCAGCTGGCCAGAGCTCCTGGGTGTACAGAGAGTGAACAGCTGGATACTCTCACACAGAAGTAAGCTGCTGGCTAATCCTGGATGCAAAACCATTGCTGAAAGGTCCAGAATTTATGAAGTGAAGGAATTCTATTCTGTGACAGTGCACAAGTAGAGGGTCAGTGCTTCTAAGACTTCTCACAGATTCCAGCTGTGAAGACAGAGTAGGTTCTTGTTTCCATAGACAATGAAGGGAAATTTCCATATGCTTCCATTTAACTTCTGTATCTGACTGTGGTATGTATTTTCTGAGGCCTTCCACACAGAGCTCTGGGTTCTGACACTTCTCTTTCTGAATCCAGAGATGACAAACTCCAGGTTTCAGGGCATCTCAGATATTTTTCGTATATGAGATTCCACTTTTGGTCTGATATTTTGATCTTGAGAGCAGATAAAATTCTCAGTGGCTTCAGTGGGAGTTTGTTCTCAGAGCCTGAGGACCTGGGTCTGTTCTGAGACCCTCTTTCATGAGACATTCCCAGTCACGCTGGCTAGAGGCAAAGGCATAAACCACAATTCCAAAACTGGACTTTCACAGAGTTTGGGATATTTGGGATTTATTTTGAGTGATCTTTAATTATAAGCACTGTACTCCATGATGTTCTGCCAAAATCATAGAGTCATATTTATCAGGGATAAATGGAGCTGTAAAGACACACTGGTCCAGCCACTGGTATGAGCTGTACAAGTCTCTTAGGAATCACAGATATGCTGTCAAGCTGGTAGGTGAGGTGAGAGACACTTCACTAATGTGGGCTTTGGATTAGTGTTTTGTGTGCAGTGAAAAAATGGTTTCCATTTCCCTGATAACAGAGGAATGGAAATGACAAGCTAACAAGTGCAGGTTCAAGGTTCTAGCACACACTATCTTCTGATTGCACTTCTGCCTCCCTCAAAACTGTGTTTGAGAGATTTTCATTGCATTTCCAAAGAACTAAATGCAGGTAAAGAAAGTTGTCCTTAAAACATTGAAATAGTCCAGTAGTAGTTATAAATGACAACTTTTGCATGTTTATGTGTACAGAAAAGAGTCAAGTGGTCATCATTGGTTTCTTAGCTGAAACCAATGGCAAAGCCCATTTCACTGTGAGGAGAAATGAAGATCCATATTGTTTCCTACCTGGAAATACAAGTATAATCTATCTGATTTCAGTACAAATGAGTTCAGTCCAGAGGAAAGGGAGCAGCTGTAAATGGGTTATATTTCAGATTCACATTTGAAACACACTGCTCTCTGCTCTGAGTAACACGAAGGAGCATTAGTACTTACTCTTCTTCCCTTCGGTCCCTCTGGCCCTGATGGTCCTCGTGCCCCTGAAGGTCCCTACATGTCAAACAAACTTATTATTCATTGTCTTCTAAACACAGGTTCCTGAAAATTACAAGGCTTATGCACCTTGAGCAGCAGTCAATGCAAGAAAAGCAAATCAATCACTTTCACTCATGGTTCAAATTCAGTTAATCGTGTGTGTACAATTTATGCAGAAAAATCTAATTAACAGACTCTACGTAATATTATTTTCACAAAACATTGATGTGACTGTTGGATAGATTACTTCTAATATCCCAAAATTTTTAGAAGATACTTGTATTTCAACCACATTATGTTAAAAAGCATTAATATTTTCTGAAAAAATATTCATTTTTTATCTGTATTGAAGACCCATGGCAGACAAATTATAACACTTATACACAGCAGATCAGAATATATATTTTTGTATTAACAATGAAACTAAACACATAATGAGTCTATTTATACTGTATTAGGCACCAATGAATTTTAAAAATATTATGAAATTATTAACCATCCTTGTAAAATTGCATTTCCCTATTGTCTAAATGGAGTGATTTTTAAATGGATGAGTAAATCATATAATTACTTTTCCCTCTCTCACAGATCATTCTGGCAGAGAGCAAGTGAACAGATTCTGTCTGGATGGGTACATTTTCATGACAGTTCTATAGATTGCAGTACAAACTAGAAACCATTCTTAGCTTCACCGAAGCAAAAAGACAATTTGAAAATAGTTCATTTCATGTCAAACCAAAGCACCACCCTATACCTACAGGTAATCCTTCTGGCCCCACAGGTCCAGGGCCTCCTGGAGGTCCTGGATAGCCCTAGAATTAAAATAAACATAGAAAAGACAGAACAGTTTTATCTAAATTGCTATTATAGCAACAGCCAAGCCTGCAGCACATTTTCTAGAGAACTTCAACAAGGACAAGGCCATGGGCACATGGGCACAGTCTGCCACTTCTGCACCCCAACACCCTCCATGGAGTGACCTCTGGGCTGCATGGAGCGCTGTGTCCTGCTTCAGGACAAGGGTCTTGGCAGGAAGCCAGTCCTCCCACCAGAGTGGCACCCAGGAGCTGTTTGGGAAGTGCTGGGCAGTGGAATTAGAGGTGATGATATTTACTAGTCTATCTACTAGAATAACCTGGGTTACCCTGGTTTACACAGGAAATGGTTATTTTACTTTCCCTCCCTTTAATTTTCCCTGCTTAGAGCCATTTTTCAAAAATGCAGTTGCTCTGCTGTTTCATTCAGCAGATCACTTTGCAATATCACTGAGGGGATAAAGCCATAAAATGAAACTTTGTAGGAACCATGCATCACAAAGACTACTCTTCCATAAGGCCTGCACAGCTAGAAGGGTGAGAACTTATTACTGTTTTGGAGACCAAAGTGCCTCTGTAAGTCACATAATTGTGGATTTTACATTACTTGTAACTTACCATGACACCTTTTTCTCCAGGAGGACCTACAGGTCCTGGGCTGCCTCGCTCTCCCTTTAAGAACAAAGAAAGAGAAGAAAGAGAAAAGAACATTGAATATTCTTCCTCTTCTTCCATGTCCCCTGAGCACACCTGTCAGTACATCACACTACTGGTTGAGAGACTGCTCTTCAGAAACAGTACAGAGGCCTTTTTTAACTTCTTTTTTTTTTTTTTTTAATTTCTGCATTCCTTCCTCCTACAAGCCTATCCATCTTTTCAAAAAACGACCAAAAAATGACAAAACTGAATTTCTTTATCTTCTCTTTTCTAGAAGACTGAAGAAGAGGTTTGACTACCTCAGTCTCTGCTGATAGAAGATATTTTCTCTCTGTTGTGTGCATCATATTAATAGTATGCTCCTTAATCCACAATATTCAGGACAGCAAACAAAGAAAAAAGACAATTTTTTTTCTCTCTTCCTCGTTTCTTCAGTCTGTGTTAGGAAAGTACAGCTCTAAAAGGAAGGCCAGCCCTTCAACAGCTGGAAGCAACTGGAGCAGGGGAAGCAGGAAGGGTGTTTTTCTGGTCTTCCATACCTTTTCACCTTTCATTCATGTCACATCCAGCCCAAATATCAGACTTAGCTGTAGATTATCCTCAGAAGATTACATTTCTATTACAAATAGTGCACATGACATAGTAATAACACTATATTTTATACTTCATAGTGTAATTATGCTGGAAATACATTTGTCATTTAAATCCACATAGCACATGTTACCTTGCACTACTTAATCCATAAGAGAGGAAGACAAATTCTACAGAAACAGCATAGCAGTGACAATTATTGCACCATGAAGAAGCTTCCTTCATTTGCTGATGATTAATTAATTAGTCTTTTACTGCCTTTCCTCTCCTAGCTAAACCAGCAATAGTATCACAAGGTAATCTTTTTGAGCAAAGTGTAATTATAAAGAACAAGAATCCTTTGATATGAAATTCTATGATATTATCACTAAAACCATATGAGATTTGTCTAAATCTAAAGCAGGGCTTTCCACTGATGTATTTCCTTTCATAGATTATATAAATTATAATCAGATTTTAATGGAATTCTTAATAGTAGATGAAGACTTCCTCAATAAAATATCTAAATAGCAGACACCAGTCTAGGTGAAGTAATTCAGCCTGCAGCAAAGAAATACAAATGGTGCTGCGTCATTCTGACAAACAATTATGTTTTTACCATAATTGAAGCTGACATGCAGTCCAGTAATAGTTTCCTGTTTTTCAGTTTTAAAATACTTCACCTAAATAAAAGCATGTCAAATACACTTAAGCTACTTACACTGTTTTAGTCACATTGTGTCTGCCAGACTTTGCTTTCACAAACACAACTGTTACTGCACAGCAGACAAAACTCCGTCTTGTCTTTTTGACTCAGTTAATGTATACAGCCAAGTTTTACCTTTCTGCTTTTGTCTTCATTATGTAGTAATGCAAAACCAGTGAGTACTGTACAAAACAAGTATAATTTGTTCCAGTTTGAAACAACAGCAGTATAGTAAAGTGATATAAGAAATGTATCACATCTATCAACTCTAAATTAACTGTGGTGTAAAATCAAGGATATCAGATACATACCTCAAATAAGAACATTGGGATTAGCAGTTATTACATCCCCATGCTCTGAAATAGCTGCAGGAATATTAGCTCTGACAGTGGTCAGTAAATGATCTCTCACCAGCACTTTATCAACCCAATGGTTTTCAAAGCTGCTGAGTAGTCAGATACATTATTATACCTTTTCACCCAGGTTTCCAGATGGCCCAGCTTCTCCAGGTAAGCCAGCTGATCCCTGTATAAAAAGAAAGCAAACTTCAGCTTGCATGATGTCTATACTAGTTCATGGTCAGCAGCTCTCCAGCAAGAGAGCAGGGCCCATTTCTTGTTGAGGTGAATTCTCTCTGTTTGGAGACACAAGGCTTGATTCCATTTTCTCAGAAGGCTGATTTATTATCTTATATATTATATTAAAATATTACATTAAAACTATACTAAAAGAACAGAGAAAAAAAGAAAGATGAGAAGGTTACAAAGAACAGGAATAGAATAGAATGCATAACAAAATCCTGTGACTGCTCACAGCCTTGACACAGGTGGCTGTGCTTGGTTATCAATTGAAAACAATCTACATGGACTAATGGAAGATGCAGCTGTTGTATTCCACAGCAGCAGATAGTTATTGTTTACATTTCTTTCCTGAGGCTCCCAGCTCCTCAGGAGGGGGAAAATCCTAAATTATATATTATATTAAAATATTACATTAAAACTATACTAAAAGAACAGAGAAAAAAAGAAAGATGAGAAGGTTACAAAGAACAGGAATAGAATAGAATGCATAACAAAATCCTGTGACTGCTCACAGCCTTGACACAGGTGGCTGTGCTTGGTTATCAATTGAAAACAATCTACATGGACTAATGGAAGATGCAGCTGTTGTATTCCACAGCAGCAGATAGTTATTGTTTACATTTCTTTCCTGAGGCTCCCAGCTCCTCAGGAGGGGGAAAATCCTAAAAAAGTATTTTTAATAAAATATCATAGCTACAATTTCTTGCTGACAGAGAGCTCCATGCCAGCACCTGAGCCAGGTACCCTGGCTCACAGCCAGGCAGGAGTTGCATCTCAGCTCACCAACGGCAAACTGCTACTGCCAGAAGGGAAACTGCCTCAATTCCATCACAGTACTACCCCACCAACTTAGATCTGCCGCTCAGCTCAACCTTGCGCTGCTAAAAGCTTTACAAACGTACAAATAAAGGTGATAATTGCTCTGCTAGTGCTTCAGTCTGACCACAAATTTCAAAGGGAATGAATTCAGAGGAACAAAGTAAAATGCAGTCAAAACAAAAATTATATTGGATCAGGTGCTGTCAGAATTTTCCCCTCGACAGTAGTAGCCCCAAATGCCTTTGAAGTCAGAGGATCAGAGCCTTTCAGGCATTCAAAAATTAAATAATTCTCTCCTGAGGCTCTCTCACAAATTTCCAGTGGATAGAACAAGTACGACCATATGGGATGGGAAACAGGAGAGTAAGTACTTTTAAAAACCTTATTCTCAGTACTTACAATTTACTTTATTATGAAAGCTAAAAGAAAAAGAAATTATAGCACAAGGTTCTAATTGAGAAAAATACGACACAATGAGCTTGAAGAAAAAGCACTAAGTGCCCAGAGTACACTGCACGACTGCTCTTGGAACATGGAAGAAATGTGGAAGCTCCCAGTAGTGATGTAACACACAACTGTATGATGTCTGTATCACTTTAAAAAGGGGAAAAAAAGAAAGTGATGTCCATCCACACATTGGCATTGCCGTCTTTATGTGTGCAAGAAGGAACTAGCATTAGTAGCACTACAATCGCATTGAAGTACAATTAGAAAAAATAAAAAAGGCATTACTTAAAAAAAATAAAAATGCAGTCTTTATCTGTATAATCTGGATACAGTTCAGCCTCAAGTCCTTTAACAAAACAGGTGCAAAGTAAGTAGAGATTTTATGATTACTTGTTCTCTTGGACTGCCAGCTATGCTGGAAATCCCACAGTTTGAACATATGGCAAAGAGCCAGCGATACAGCTACTTTTGAGGCTGACAATACTGGCACAAATTACTTTATGGAAGGGGCTAAAGAGATAAGCAGGCACCTCTATGGCCACTGGACTGATATATTATGTGTGGGAACTTGTGTATTATATGTCAGAACTGAGATGTCTCTTGCCTTGGCAGCAGCCAAAGATGGGTCCTGGTGATACTGGCACTGAGGCAATGGCCCCGACGTCACTGGCAGCAATGAGGGACTTTTGTGATGAATGCTGAGAGTGAGAGCTCCCAGTCAGAGCCAACAGGAGGCCTCAGTAGCAGGCAGAAATCTGTGGGACAAAGAATTACCCTGTACTCTTGCTTATCAAGGTAAGAGGCGTGGAGGTACAGTTTCAAAATGCTACAGATTAATCACTTTGATTCCCTTATTCCAGAAAGAACAGAAGACATAATTAGAGCCAAGGTGAAACTCAGACCTATTCTCTTTCCACAGAGACACTCCTGATCTCCCACCCAATGCCATGTTGTTTATAGGACTGAAGATGCTGATCAGAAAGATGGAGAGCTGTGCCTTGCCCCAGCAGTGAATCATTTAATATACAGCCTCTGATCAAGTTCTGTTTTCAGTTCAGAAGTACGGTCTTCCCGATTTGGTTGCTCTGAGCTGAAAGAGCAGGAATGACTGGGAAGCAATGACTGTGAATGTGCTCTTGTATTCCTTAGCACATGAAGGCAAGCCTATGGCACCCTCCAGGGAGAGGACAGAAGCTGGCTATTCAACAGAAAGTTTCTTATACATTGGCTATTCCTCAAAAGTAGTTAAGAAAATTTACGGCAAAAACACTAAGAAGGTTGATAAAAAGATGCAAAAGAGACTTGGCATACCTGGAATTGGATATCCATGGAAAGCAAAACAATAGTCAAGATAACTAGAAGTGAAGTCAGTGAAATGCTAAAAGCAACAGGGACTTCAGAAGGTATGAAGGGGAAAGAAATTCATGACAGGTTAGCTAAATGCTCTTCCATCCCTCTATTCAAAACAGTGGTCAAGTATCTGAGACTGAGAAAATGCTAGGGCTGGTATGCACACAGGCAGGAGGGCCAAAATACTTAGGAATAGAATATTGAATTTCAAACAATTAGTAGCATGCAGTGAAAAGAAAGCACAGAGAGCAAAACATCTTGTTCTGTCAACATATTAGCCAGAAAGTGATATTTTCCCTACATCATTCCTGACAGACTTTCTGTAAGATCACGCGTCTCTTAAAATCCCAGATTTGGACTGGCTTGTTATAAAGACCAGCTACTAAGACTGGACTGAGGTTTCAACTCTCTCTCCATCTTATGTAAGAAAATAAATACAGTCCAAAGCAAATCTGTTGAATCAATGTCTTCCAGCATCCCTTCAATCCTCTGGAGAGCAGTGATGGATTCCAAATATAAAACTGAATGCATTAGAAAGCAAAAAAGTGAAGCAAAAATCCTGAAGTGATTAAAAAAAGAAATCAGCAACTTATTAAAAAAATAGTCATCAACTTTCATTTACAAGGACTTGTGCAAAAGTCTCCAGTGACAATAAGAGCATTTCAAAAACCTCCTTGACAGGAGCATTTTGTAGAAAATGAATCAGAGACCAGACCTCACAACTAACACATGCCTGAGAAAGACAAAAACATCTTGGCAGGGCATATGCTCTGTGTTAGAAACTGGACTGTGGTTGAATAATTGAAAACACATTGTACACTTAATGCAAACCCAAGTATGGAGTAATCCATTGAAAACCCTGGTAGTGAGAAATGAATATACAGCTAGTTCCAAACATTCCCATGGCAGCAGTTACCTGCCAGGTTGTACTTTAATGTGTTCTTCTGTGATAACTGAAAATTTTCCAGTCCAGTGCTATTTCATTTACAGTTCAGCATTCCCAAATATTTTTATTGAACATTCATTTAGTAAGATAACATAATACATTAAAAATACTATCTTGTCACAATAACATTTTTCTATTAATTTTCTGTCTGTTGAGAAAGTTAGTTTGTAATCAACCAGAGGTGATAATCTGAGTGAAAATCTGTGATTTGCTATGGCCAGTGGAGGAAGGGAACAAGAACAGAGATGCACCATATTTGCACCTTGCAGCTGATATTTCACTCAATTCTTTAAAGGACTCAAAAATTCAACTACCCAAATATTTGAAAGGCAAAATGTACTGGCACCAATCACCTACTCAACAGCAGTTTCAGGAAATAAATAAATGGATTAAATTTTGCTTCCAGTGTACAGCAGGGTAATTCTGTTTGATAGCACTTGTAGGGGAATGCTTGCATTTAAGGGAAGCTGCCTGACCAGGTGGGGGTAGGATGTGCTCACTGACAAAACCTTGGAAGCTAAACTGCAGGTACTATGTGCAGGTACTATTATGAACCCTGAAAAACAGCTGAAACCAAATGATAAAGAGAACCACTAGCAAAAAATCCTTTAAGAAAAATGAGTAACAGCTTGATAAAGCTAACTTCTAGATACTGCAACCTCTTTCTCCACGGGTCTCAACAAGAACTGCAGCATATCAGGTCATGTAGGGTAGAAACAAGAAGCACAAGGTAAGACACAGAAGTATCTTTATTGCCATTCACTGTTAAGTCCTTCACAGAACCCACAATAATCTCTATCCAACTGCTTTCTGAAAGCAGCTGAAGCAGTTCCTTCTTTGGAAGCCCTTGGCAATGTCCCATGTATTCACCAGACTTTGAAAAAAAAAGACTTTCCTCAACTGACTTATCTTTTGGCCTATGGTTTAAAATTCTCTTTTGTATATCCCTAAAGCCCAGACTTTTCAGGATAATTCAAACAACTCCTTCTCTTGAGCATCCTGAACACATCAGTTAAAGTTCACTTAATCTTTTCTTCAAGCAAAAGGAATTGCAGTTTCCATTCTCCCTGAATTATGCATCCCTAGTGCCTAATCCAGCTAATTTGTACCTCGCTGAAAGATGTGGTAATTACTTTACAGTAATTCTTCCCAAAAGCAACTCAGCTACAAGGCACATGGCCTGACTGCAGTATTTTATTGCCATCCACAGACTCCTGGAGCTGCCATCGACAGCCTGAACATCACTGGTTTTCCTTTGCTGCATTGTAAGGTTTTTTTTCATGGCAAAGCACTTTTTATTTCAGCTTGGTTTCCTTCTGTTGTTTCAAAAACTATGTGCAACCAGAGAAATTTGCTGACATGTAATTTCTGAAGATTATTTTTCCAGGATTTGTGTTCACGAACTCTGCCTTTTGACACCAGTTGCACATACTACAGCTGACAGTTCTACCCTTCTACTCTGTCTCAATGCGTGTATAAACATCATGGATTTCTAATTCAGAAGTGTACAGGCTGAATTTCTTTAGCACAGGTGGCAAGGAAAAATAGGAATTAACTTGAACTTAGTCATTCAGAGTGGTGCAGCCTGGGTAAACACTAGCATTATCAAACTAAAACAATCCTGGAAAACAACTGTTTTAAGCTCAGATGAGTTCTGAATAATTCAATAAATTATTTTCCTAAATTATCCCTGACTTTTTAATAAAGAAATCGTTTGTATAAGGTGCTTGAAGTTAGTTTCAAATATTTGCTCTCCATCACTGAGCAGCATCTTATCTAAGCATAAAAAAATCCAGTTGCACATGTCAGCAAAGTCAGATTTTCCTCCCCCAAAATGTGAGGGGAATTTTCTCAGTAGCTGAAGGGGTTGTTTCTTTTGGCACAGCTTCCAAAAGATTTTGTCTCATCAGCAGTGTACATTTGCTCTGTCTGCTGTTCCCTTGCTTCTCACTATCTTAACCAATCCCTCTTCAATTGGACCTGTTGGTCCTGCAGTTAACCAAATATCCTGCAGCAAGGAACAGCTGCTGGATTCTACCACAGCTCAGGGCTCTGCTGAACCAAGCAGCCCCACCTCAACAAACACAACATATGCTGTAGTCAGAAAAACAATTTTTGTTGTAGGATTTGGTTAAGGAATAGTGTCTGAAGTCTGACTTTAAGCACATTCCTGATCTACTCTTAAATGTGTGCCATTTAAGCTTACAAGCACAGTGAACATTTTATAAATTTAGTCTACTCTGTTTCCACAGTGGACAAGCATCTAGAATATTTTGGCAGAAATGTGCTCTGAAGAATCAGCAGCTCCATGTGACCTAAGAAATGTTGGATGCTGTGGCTTCTAGCCTATTGACAGAGCTGTATTTCAGCACATATTCCACCTTACTAGGCTGAAAAACCAGGTGTTGTAGTCCAATCTCCTGCTGTTGAAATTTCCCTGCTTGTGCAGAGTTTCCATATGTACTTTTCTAAGCAGGTATTAAGCAGGACCTGGGAAAGCTGCTACAGAAAAGGAATAACCATTTTGGCACCTCAAACAGGCAATTATACCAAGAGAAGTAAGCAAATTGAAAGAAACAGAAAAAAAATATTGGCACAACCCTTTGGTATCAATAGCAGACAGGCACATGTGGTCATGGCATAATTTTCTATGAATTCAGCATTTACAGGGTTTATTATTGCAAAATTGCTTCTTTGGACAGCTTATTCAGGAAATGCACTAGTTGTCATTTGGAAAACTGGAATGCTATGATGGATTCCCATTGTTAAGAACCAGTATAATATATTTTAACCATGGACTTAAAAATATGTGTAATTTGAAGAAGTCTGTTCATAGAGGTAATGAATAAACAGAAAACCATAGACAAGCCAAAAAGGGAAGCTGATGAGGTCACAATGCAGAAGGGAGAAACCAAACACACAGAATTTTTTAGACATTGGGCTTAAAATCAACATTTTAGCAACTTCTTTTTCCCTTTGCCTTTAATATTAAATAAACTTTATGGTACTTGCACGTTTTTACTGCTATTTGTACAGCTCCTTTCTGTATTTAGTGTCACCAAGCACCTGATGGCACACAAACTGCACAAGGCATCAGTAAGGACAGGTGTGCCCCTCCATACCTTTTTTGACTCTGTCTCAAAATCTGTCCCAGTGGTTGCTAGTGCTTGTACTTTGCTCTTGCACTTGGTTTTTCAAATTTTCTTCTATTTTTCAAGGTTTGTTTTGTGTGTGGCATGTTTGATGCCAGAAATGTCCTCATGGCACTGGAGCTAATACTGAATAGCAGGGAGTGGATTTATCTGTGAATTAAAAGTCCACACTCCATGTGCACACCAAGGGAAAGAGAAATTACTTGTTACAAACAGAAGCTGTTGAGAAGCTGGAAGCAAAGTCTGTGTCCAAAGCATACAGAAGTGAATATTTTGCATCAGGACTTAAGTGTGGAAAAGCATTCTTTGCATATGAGAAAAACCATCTTCTTCCTGTTAGTACTTTTCAATTCTTTTTGGAAAAGCTTATCTGTTACAGATTGCAGTGGTGAATAAGGTAAAGGAAAGGGGTTTTGAAAGGTCTAAGAGGTGAGTGTGCTTGTGTCCCCTCTTGGTGTTTCACTGGCCTCAATGAAAACAAAATATATATTATCCCCCTAAAGATCGTGTAGTGGGCACAGGTCCTCTGCTGCCAGATATTGCAAAGGTAACAAAAGATCAAGGGCCTGTGAATCTCATTTGATTAGATGTATATACATAAATCAGAAGATATCCTACAATCCACAGGTAAAAATAAGAAATATTTATCAATAACTTAGAAACTATTTCAGTTTTCAGGTATCATGTGCCATTTTGTACCACACGTAAGTTCTCCAAATATCACATGTGGGAAATGGTAATTAATGATGAGCCATAAATATCTTTCTTTACAACACTGTAACAGGGATGCAACATCCCCTTCTTCGGCATAGAAAATATTATTTAACTCTTGCAGCTCAACCCTGACTATAGTTAGGTAGCTGGTATGATTTTAACATCGCTGCAACGTATCATCATGGATTATGTGTTTGAGCTAGTAATTACTACATAGAATGGAGCTCTCTTAGTGGTGAAAGACACTATGCTCATACAAAATATGAGCTGTGGAAAATTTGTCCACTGAATTCAAGCTCACTGTGGAGCAAAAAAAAAAATTCTATGTCAAATTCAGAAAGTTAAGGTTAAGTAACTAGCTTCTGTGACTCTTTCATGTACTAGTATTGATGTAATGATTTAAGATTGAGCCCAGCTTTGTCTTTTCTTGAGGGTTTTGGTGCTATAAAACAAATATAAATCACTATAAAACAGTAAATGCTATCAGTTTTCCCTAGAACGTTACAGGCTGAATGACAGAACTGACATGTAATAAAAGCTACTCAGAGATACTCTGGATGACTTTCAAGGGGACCTCATAATGCTATCAGTTTTCCCTAGAACGTTACAGGCTGAATGACAGAACTGACGTGTAATAAAAGCTACACTCAGAGATGCTCTGGATGACTTTCAAGGGGACCTCACGGCATGTCAAGGCACTGCTGGTTCCTGTGTAAGCAGATACTTCTAATAGACTGAGATTCCAGCTTCTCAGTCCCCTTCCCAAGAGCACAATCTCCAGAGTGCACAGTGGAGCTGACTTGACCAACAAGCAGTTTGTAACATTGCTGCAGTAACCAGCCACTGGATGAGGAGCCTCAGGTACTTCTGCTCGGTGTTTTGCAGACAGTGGGGAGCTAACTCTGACCACACACAGAGTTTATGTGAGTAGCACAGCACTAAGCCCAAACCAGGGGGTGGTATCTCTCCTCAGCATAGGTTAACTCTAGAAATAAAATCAATTTAATAGTGTTCTATGCAATATTTGGGCAACTCAGGCATGGGCCAGCAAGATCACATCTGCTCATAAATCCCAGACAAAAGTTAAAAATACAAAAGGGCAGGGGATGAAGTTAAGTAGAGAGAATTCCAAAGTGGGTGTTTCAGTGACAGCTACCACCTTAAAAAGCGCCTGAAGTGGAAGAACTGAGAGAGATCAGGCCTTTAAAAAATGCAGGATAGGAGGCTGTGAATCTAAAACTGAATAAGGACTCATTACTGTAAAAGGGAGCACATCTATGCAAGAAGTAGGCTCGCAAGAAGCAATGTTTCTTTTCTCAGTATTCTTAGCAGCTTGGGCAGTGGGCTGGAGTCACAGATGTTTGGATGAATTGGAAACAGACTACAGGGGAGTTAGAATGTGACTTAAATGATCTCAAAAACATAACAGCCTAATTGAATTGGGACTGTTAAGCCTGAAAAGAAAGAATGAAAGAGGCACAGAATAACAACGACCATATGTAAAAGGCTGTTTCCAGCAGAAAGGAATCAGGTTACACAAGTGAAAGAACTGTTCGAAAAATAGAGAAGCCCTGGTCTTGGCACTTTTTAATAACTGGTTAGACAAATATTTGTCAAAAATTATGCAAAGATAACAGGTCCTGCCTAGGCAGAAGAGGATGGACTCTGTGTCACCACAAGGTCACCTTGAGCTCTGATTTTATGCAGCATAGACAGAACAAGCCTGCAAAATACATCTCAGGCTAAATGCAGCCTCTCAAGTGATGTACTGGAAAAGGATCACTTGTTCACCTACATGAACGTGCCTTGGAAAATCCCTACAACCACCTGCAATTTTTACACAACATACTGGGAGAACAGCAGAACTAATTTTGGAAAATGCTTCAAATGGGAAATTTCTTTAAATAGTATGAATCTTAAAGACTACAAAGGTATAACTGACATACTACAGCTTCAAGTACAGGGAAACTTCATCAGACAATGTCTGCAACCAATTATTAATTCGCTCTCAAATAAAACAGAATTAAAAATTAAACCAGAAAGAGAATTCAAGCTTACTGCTTCACCAGTTTTTCCAAGGTTTCCTTGGTCTCCTTGTTCTCCCTGTTAAATGTAGAAAACAGATGATCTAGTTCACTAGAAAAGTAATTTCTTTCATATGTGTATATTAAAGCCCTCTGTTTTCCTAGGAACCTCTTTATTTTCTAACTTACGTCTGCCAATTAAAACTTTAAAAGCTAAAATTAAGTGACCAAAACCAATTTTGTCAGTCACTAATTTTGATTTGGTAAAATGTTGTCCTAATGTATTCAGGATTTGCCTGCAAAAATAAAAACTATCAATTTACTGCTCATAAAAGCCATTAGGTCAGCAAAAACTATAAGTTAATTATTCTATTTTTATTTAAATCTTTCTTTCAGCAAAGTACCTTCACTATTTCACTACTGCTTCAAAGATAGATATTGCCTGTGCCCTTTATTGACTACTGTAATTTTGTTATGAAATATTAGGAAAAGTGACATTTGAATGACATTTTAGCAAACCTCTCCCACTTCTCCCAAAATCTTGAAACTGTCATTAAGTATTAATTAATTCTGTTCTCCAAAATAACACTGTTACATAACTGGAAATTTTTTGCTGTGTGTTTCCCAGGTGGAAGCTGGGTGTGTAAGCACTATTGATTATCTGGCTGGGACTATAATCTCAGATAGATAACAACTGATGAACAGTTATTTGCATACATGCTTTCACTGACATGGCACTGTAAATAGCTGTGTATAACTCTATTCCAAATACATTCTATTTCATAATAAAACCATCTCTTACCTTTAAACCTTCTGGTCCAGGATCACCTACATAACCTTTCTGTCCTGGTTTTCCCTAAAAGAAGGATTAGAATAAAATTGTAAATATTTTATTTCAAAAAGGTAATTTCATCCCAGTTTATCCATTTATCAAAATACATGCACCGAAAATGTACTGTTTAGTAATATTTAATACAAAAAATTTAAGCATGTGTATTTAGAAATCTGTATCTGAAAATACACTGCTGAATATTTCATCAAATACTGGAGCAGTAAGCAAAATTTGTATTAAGTCTTACAGCAGTTAACACTGAGGAAAAACTGTCACAATCTAAGATTGAAACACATTTCAATTTCACTTTGAAAAAACATATTAGGGAGACAAAAAAAAAAGAAAAAAGGCAAGGCAATGTTCTCTCCTGCTTAATTCCAGCAGAATAGGGATTCAACACTAGTACATACAATTTGATGCACAGACATCAGGGACTGGTGTCATCACAGTCCTTCCTCAACCAGACAAATTCACCCTCTCCTCTTTACTCAGAAAACAGATGATTTTGAGCCTCATTTCTCTCCACTAGCATTTTGCTGCTGACAGATCTTGTTGCTATGATACTGTGGCAATAACACTGCTAGCCAGAAGAAATACAGCAACATCAATCAGAGCAGGAGGCCACAAAGGGACAGGATCTTTGAAGCACTTTACGACATGCATCCCTCCCTCTGTCATCACTCACAAAGACTCACAAAGGCACACAAACCAGAAAGCTTTCCCCCTTAATTTTCAATTAGATGTTTATAAGGTAATTATGTCTCCCTTTTAAGAAATTGTTTTCCCTCCCAGTATACTCGACTTCCTCTACAACATAAAATATGGCCTAACCATTTGTCTATCTGGACAGCCCAGCCCTGCCTAGACAAACTTCCCCCATCTGCCCTGAGGAAAAGGCCCTGGTCCAGCAAACAGGAGTCCAGGGGACTGGGCCTGGCTCCTGAGCAAGCTGCTGATGAGATCCCTGGAGGCTGACAACTGGAGAAAGAAAATTAATTCAACATTTTAATGATTCAGTATCAAAACCATGCAGATTGGTCCTAAAAAGAAATGATCAACAGCGGTTCCAGCAAAGTGAATAATTGGAATTGCCAGAGTCTGTAATCAGAGTTCTCCATCCCACATAAACTGAGAAAAGAGCAACTGAAGCAACAGATAATAAAATGTTTCTTAAAAAAAGATAAAATGTTTCTTAAAAAAAGCTTTTTTTTTCATTTGGCTCTTTTGCTTCATCTGCTTTGTTCCTGTATTTCAGAGTATGTGTGTTTTAGTTGCTGGGAGTCTGAGAAATGCTCTACATGGCTTAAATCTGTATGAAATTGCCTTAGCAGGTTCCATGACTTCTTATATTAATCCCTTTCTGTAACTCTCATTCTCTTTGCCCACCTGAGTAATCACTCATTCTGCCCAACAAGTTCCAACAAATAAAATCACTTTAGGAACATTTGTTTTTGCCAATGGACTAATATATGGTAAAGCCAAGAACGCAGGGAGAAAAGACCTTGAAGAGAAGTTCTGACAGAAGCAGATAAAGCAAGTCATGTCTTTCCACAAGGCTTAACAAAAACAAGGGATGGGCTTCTGCAGGTCACTACATACTGTTTGACTACTTTGTTGTAAAGAAACTTAAGGTCTTTCTATACAGCAAGGCTGTAACATAAAAATGTTTTAAGTTAAATTCATCAAAAGAAAACTAGTGGCCCCTATTAACTGCCTTGATAATTTTAAGCCTTATGAGAGCTGAACTGGAGTTACAGCTTGTAAAGGTTTCTTGGCTGTCATTGCTCCTATGTACTAGCTGCAAAGGACATAGAACAGATGGAAGTTGATCAGAAAATGGAACAAGTGGATTTAACTGGTAAAGCAATCTGAAACACATGGATTTGGCTTTAAACAGAAATACAATACACTTACACACGGAGGAAAAGCCACTGACAGAAGGTTAAAGTAGGGATGGCTGCTTTTCTACTTGCAAACCCCTGAGAAAATTACTCTTCCAGGGCAGGGTAATCCCAAAGGAAATGTCTGTTTCCTAAAATATTAACTGCAAGTTCTACCCTTCTCTTTCAGGAAACAGCAACTGACTGTGCTTCCTTTCACCTCACAACAGGTAGGTACCGGTGTGGATATAAATATCTCCCACTATCACTCTACTTCAATCCCTCCATAAACTTCCCACGTGCCTTCAGCCCACAGGAAGGCACTTGCAAAAAATACTGCCCTGGGGGTGTGGGGCAGATTTGAAAACATTTTCCACTATCATCAGGAGAAACTGCTCAGCTTGTGACTATAAAAATTCCAGCTTCTGTTTAACACAGATAGCTCATAAAGTAATCAACTTGCAACAGTTCCTTTTCACTTTCTGGTTTAAAACAATCTCCACTCTATTTTAAAGGCATTTTCTTCTGCAGCAATGAAGATACAAAAAAAAAAAAAAAAAAAAAAGCATCAATGCTTGCATTGAGTGAGCTGAGCTACACTGACAGTCACAGTGTTAATATTTGGATAGCCTTTGAGAGAGAGGGTTAAGTGGATGGACACTAAATAAACAGTCACATCTTTAGTGGCAACTCCTGTATTTTCATGGGACAAATGAGGGAAGCACCAAAAAAAAAAAAAAAAAAAAAAAAAAAAAAAACCTTTTTTTTTTTTTTTTTAATGTAGAAGGATTAATTTAAGAGAATGCAAGTATTTGACTTTGGAAAAGAATAGGTGGGAAGCTTTGGAAAGGAATTAATGAAACATCAAATGATGCAATCAGATTCACCTCAAACACCTCTTCCAAAGCTTTGGAACTGAGATATATCCTGAGTAAGCAGGGGAACATCCTCAGTTTTGTCTCTAGTTGGTTTAGACACTGGGAAATTCTTTTTTGAGTGGGGACTGAGAACCCCTGTGCAGATTCATATTCACTTCTGCTCCAGCAGAAGATGATCTGTTTTGATGGCAGCATTGGTCAGGTGGGTCGCAGGGGTTTTGGTCTCTTTCATGTTTTTTAAAGCAGATGATAGAAACAAGAGCAGGGGAGGGAGGAGGAAGAAAAATGAGGTGAAATTTTATGGCCGCCAGCTTGCCACAAGCCTAAACTTGAACTAGGGATTGGATATTTTGACCTGAAATTGTAAAAAAGATGAGGATTACAGAAGCACTAGAAACCTGCTCTGTTATTGTTTCATAAGAATAATGAAAGGTTTCCAGCACATAACCTATATTTACCTACCTCAGACAAGCCCCAGAAAATTAAGGTAAGAGTGGCTGAAAAGAGAACTCACCTATTTAACCATGCCCACAACTAAAGTCTGTGGGGCAGGAAGCAAGGCTGTGATGAGAAAAAGGCAAGATTTTAGATAGAAAAGCTAGACCTTAGGATAAAGGACTGTAAACCCGGCAAACAGCCGAAGCAGACTGATGAGGAAAATGAAGAATTCCCACTCCTGGAGGCTGCAAAACACAGGTTAAACACATCTGTCAGCTAAAGACAGAGCTGACAGCTGACGGTGCCTTGGGGCCATCATGGCCAGACCACTTCTTCAGGTCCCTCTTCTGCCCCCATGGCTATTTAATTAGTGCAGGGACAACACAGCTGGGACAGAGTTTACTTTGAGGTGTAACAGCCACTTTTTACAAGTCCTTTCACAGAAGATGGAAGCAAAAGCTATGTAAATCAAATGAACATCAAATTGCAGTCAAGGAAGCATAATTAAAAAAGACAGATGTGTTCAGCAGCTTGCTGACTCAGTCCTGCTACACTGTGTGAGATCCCAGTCCTGGCTGTGATTCTCACCCACACGAGCTCAGTGTGTGTCAATCGTGGGAGGGAGCACCCAGGACAGGCAGAGGTGGGAGCAGAGTGCACAGCAGCAGCACAAACAAGTTGGCCCGGAGCTGTGAAACAGCTGGAGTCAAGAGAAGGCAGAGAATCCAGGCAAGAGCCTCTGGGCCCCTGGACGAGGAGGAAAAACAGGCAGAGCTGCCCATCAAGAAAAATTCCCGTTTCCCCTATCTCTCATTTCAGGAGGGGATGTAAGCCAGGAAGATACTAAAAACTGTTTAGAGCCAGCAGCCCTGGGGCTCACTTCAGATGCACATACTCTGCTCTCAGCAACTTGCTGTGAGAGAGAAACCAGAGAGCCATAAGACATGCCAATGGTGCGCACATTTCCCACTGGGAGAAATAAAAACCTAAATAATTCAGGTCAAATTGACCCAAAATATATTAAAAATATTTCAGTTTGCTAGGTTACACAAAAATGTTTCCTCTGGGGTCACTTTGACAGCAGCTGATGGTGGCCTGTGCGTGCCTGGTGACGTGGAGGATGGAAGGTGGGTGTCACTGCCCATGAGTCACCCACTGCAGCATCTTCTTTTCCAATTGCCACAGCACAACATGGGAGCTGCTGTCCAGCCATGAAGCCCTGCCCAAGGAGGAGACTCAAAGGATGATGCAGCCAAAATAAAAATTTCCATGAGGCTCTCGGGAGAAGCTCAGACAGATTAAACTCAATATTGAACTAAGTTACAAAATGTTTTGAAATTCTGTTTAATTTTTTGCATGTTTTCCTCAGCTGAAAAACAAAGAGACTTTTGTGGGAAGGTTTTGTGTTTGATCCTTTGCCTTTTTTTGTTTTGGTATGGGTTTGTTTGTCTTAACACCTAATCTATGTGGCAAATAAGTATTTTAATATAATTTTCAGCAGAAAGCAAATTCCTAGCTTTAACTAGCTACTGAACAGGAAAAATGACATATGCATATATCCACTCCAAAAGCAGAAAACAGTGGAAAAGACTCTCAAACTCATGCAAGAAATGGGAAGTCATCCAGAATGAAAGCCAAGTCAGTGATTACCACACATAATCAAATCACGTAAAGGCAGAAGATCAAATTGCATTCAGTAAACTTAGAGACACTCCTGTAATCCCTAGAGCAGGTTAGTATCCATTTTAGCCTAGAAATTTTCTAAAAATAAACTTCAAGTTCACTGAAACATTCTTAGACAATAGTATAACTAACAAAAAAATTGGATGATAGTTTTAATCTGCTATCTTTTAAAACATGTCAGCATAAACAGCATTGTGACCTTCCAGCTTTATTGTTTTCAGTAATTATCTGCCAGGTTTCTGGTAGATTTCTTAAAGCATACATCCTTTGTATTTCCTCCTGTGAGCTGAATAGGTTCTTCCCCAGTTGAAATATTTTGATATATCAGCCACTGCCGTCCCTAGGAGGTGCATGGCAGTTTCATCTGTCTCAGGGGAGCACTACATTTTGTGCACTATAGCAGTGATTTCCCTTCAAACCCTTTGTTTGGAAAATCATTCCCCCTCCCAGCTCTGCTTTGAGCACTTTCTGAGGAAAAACACACATTCATTCAGGAGATGCCATTTCATCACAGTCCCTTCTCACAGTAAACTCACATTTCAAAGCAGTATTCCTACTGAAAAACAGCCTGCCCTACCGAAATTCCTCATACTTACTCTTGGGCCGACTCCCCCAATAGATCCAGCTGGTCCTACTTCTCCCTAAAAGAAAGCAGCACTTAATGATCATGATGACAAGTCTAGTTTTAAATCAGAAAGTCTGCAGATAACTGTTCATATTTATTCCATCATCCTAAGCTTCATGTGTGTTTGTCTGAGTCCAAGACTGATAAAAACATCTGGAAACAGACCATTGTGCCACTGTTAGCCTTCACTCACTCAACATCTGGCAGAGAATCCCATTGTTTAGCTGCTTAGAAGTCCAGAGATCTATCTTCAGAATCACCAACTAAATTATTTTTAGTGTTAATTATTTTTAGCATACAAGATATAAGCTTTTGGTTTTATGCTGATGAATTAAGAATACTTGATGAATCTGTAAGATGACGAACTGCCTTTCTCCCCTTTCAGTTAATAGGGGTCTAAGTGTTTACTTAAGAGTATCAAGGACGCCGTAATTAAATTTGTATAAGCTTTCTATTTCCATACAGCTCCCATTCCCTTCCCTCCCATCTCCCCAGTTTAACTAAAATAACCACATACAGCTCTGGACATATATTATCTGAGACTCCACTGAAATTAAAATAAACCACATAATGGATGCACATCCCCATAAGGCTGCTAAAAACTTTTTAAAACACTTGCCAAAATGCAAAAGACACTTTAACTTTTGCTTGACAACACCACACACACCTAACCATTGTTGTCTAACCCTCTTAACCCCTCACAACTTTGAAACATAATCTCTTAATTGGACAATTTTTTTCACCTTACCTCAACTCCTTTGGGGCCTTGTGGCCCTGGAGGCCCTCGGTCACCCAGAGCTCCCTAAATATCCAAACAAACACAGTGAGAACTTACATCAAGTGACAATCATGTTGGTCTGGTTTCTCTCCTCTTACAAACCTGGACTGAAACACAAAACTGAGGTAGCAGACCTAATCTCTTACCATTGTTCATTTTGTTTCCCATAGAAAGCCAGGCATGCAGAAAACCAAGCATCCCAAAAACTTCCATACAGATTTTGCTGAAACATTATTCTTTTTATGTTATAAAAAGGAAGTAAGAAAATATTTGAACACAATAGAACAACTTCTCTCTTTTGGAAGAGGTAAAACACACCACCATAGTAAGATTAAAGCATCATCAATGTGCAGACCTTGTATTAGGGAAGTCTTTAGAATAACACATTTTGACAACATTGCAATGGGAAGAAACTACAAAGTGAATTTAGACCACTAGCTTGTCCAAAACTACTTGTGATTTCCAATCCCTACTTTTCTATTAGGATTAGAATCAGCTACCCAGAGATAAAGCACCTTAACCTCTGCCAGCTCAGAGTTTTCATGACTGCTCACACCAACATTTTCAAAACTTTGTAAAAAAGACTTTGCAGCTAGCAGTGTATCAAAAACCTCAGGCACCCCAATTACAATGGGATAATTGGGAAAAGCACTTGATCTGGCATAGCACAGCAAAAAAAAGTGTAAACATATTAATGTTCTTGGAAACCTAAGCTTAACAATATCAGATAAAGCAACAAGAACAAAGAAGCTGCCCTTTAGGAGAGAGATGATTATCCTCTGAGGAAATGCAATGGTGGAAAGTGTAAGCCTTATTAACTGTGTACTAATGAAGCTGAAGTCTAGACTTTGGTCCAGGCATTGGTCCAGCAACAATTTACTCAGCAGGCAAAGTAAAATGGAAGAGCAAAATGGATCAGGCCATCTCAAGGTAGTGAGTGTCACGGAAGAGCCCATCAGTCTGGGAAGGACTGGGGTGGAGTGCTGGTGGACACACCACCACACAAGTGACAGGAGGGCTTTCAGCAGTAATTGAAATATTACCAGATAAATAATATTCTCCTGTGGTTAGCAGTGATATTTTCTCATTGGCACAGCTGGTGTTTTATTCTAACAGCAAAGCCCGTTAGGAAATCAGGATTTCAGTGCAGTGTAACTGCACAGTGAGGTGGCAGCAGCACTGCTACCGTACACACCCTTCCACTGCCCTGAACTGAAGCCAGAAAAAAAAGTTCCAGGTTGTAAACTGAATATTAATACTAAATGACATTTCCATCTTCTCCTTGGGGTTTTAGGCAAAACCAGAAAATGCAGGTAGTCAGTACACATGTGCCAAAGTGTCTGGAAAAAAACCGGGAGTCAGCAAATGGGGTATTCTGTATTTCACATACATAACTTCCCACTTGACCATCCCTTCCAGAAGAGGTGAAACTCCTAATAATCACTTTATTAAAATGTGTTATACAAACAAACATAATTTAACAGGGGAAGGAAGCTCTTAGCTTATTCCATAGTACAAAACACACTGCTGGAAAACCTACAGCGGTAGTCAGCACATTCTGACCATCTTTTCCTCTCACTTTTCTTGGTTAGAGAGCATAAATACTTGCATAGAATAACACAGTGAACAAACAAAGTTATTTCAGAACTTCTTTAAAACATTCTTATTCCCTTTTTTTAAAAAATGTGTGTTTTGCTATTTTTTAAATAAGTGGTGGATCAAGATCAAACACCTTCTAAAATATTGTTTCCAAGCTGAGTAAGGTTCTGTAGACCAAATTACACAATAAATCCTTTGAACATTGAATTAGAAAGATCAGATTTGCTGATTATTTCACTAATTTGGGAAAAACTTACAACCCAGAACTTCTACTGGCATTTAGAGACAGCTGATCACACTCAATGGAGCCTAAATGTCCAAGAAGTTGAATTCATCCCACACCAACAGCTAAAAAATGAAGTTTACCCTGCTTTCTTAGCTTTTAAATGGGTATTGCTTCTGAGGAAGCATAAACAAAAACATGAGGAAAATAGCAGCATAATGAGAACAGTTTTCTAAAAATAAAAGCTGGAGGAAAATTTTAGAACTGCAGTCAACTCAAGGCAGCTGGGAATCCCAAAAGCCAAACACTTCCAAAGTTATGCAGACCTTGTCCCTCAGTACTGGGAGCAGTGTAAGAGTTTTTCCAGTTTGGTAATCCTTCTTTTCAAATGTAAGCCATCAGTTCTCCCTGACAAGGGCAGGCTGTCTAAACTTTTTGTCTCTAATACCAAATGTGCTGGAGAGCACCGAATCTGGTTCAGCTGTGTAATTTTGTAAAGGAACATGGAGTCTCAAACTTTATGGTCCACCTCTTAGTAACTTTTTTCTCTGGAGTCTGTGAAAAGACAACAAATCTGTAACATATGTATTAAACAGAATTCTAGCAGAAACTCCTCAGATATGATGTGCAACAACTCGATCTCACTGAAGAAACTGAGCAGCAGGGATTAGATCTGTCACACCACTCATGTATAACCTTGGGCAATTAAATCTGAACTGCAGCATGAGAATTGTTGCATTTCTCTTCTAGTGTTTTCACTAGACCCTAGACAGAGTCTTTCACCACCACAGGGGGTTTTGTTGTGAACACTCTGGTAACTCAGAAACACAAGAGCAACAGCCACTGCGATGGTGGGACAAACTCACTCACATAAGGCTGCTAATATTACGCACACGTGCCAATAAACAAGTTACCAAAGCAACAAATCAGAATTGGACACCCTCTAGAAACGCATTTTAACTTCTCAATTTGCCCCATGAGATAACTAGCTCTCAGCCTTCCTAGTCAATTCATGTCCATTTTGGTAAAAGGCTCTGGCCATGGTTGAAAGAGAAGAGATACAGCAAACATTGGCTATGGCTTCAGCAACTGGATTATTTAGCAACTGTAATTAAAAATGATCACCTTTGGCTTGGAGGTATTGTTACAATCTTCCAGGTACAAATAAGACCCATATCTTTAAATTATTTACTGTTCCCCATCCTGTGTTTTCTTGAGTAGTTTGCTACAGAATTTCACACCTCTTGATAGAAAATGTTGTAATTTCCATGTCTGTTTATTCATAGACAATCAGCATGATTTGTTCTTGGTCAAATGATATTGTTGGTCTTGCACAGTTCTTTTGCCTCACCAGTTTCTGCCCTCTGGTTTACTTAAAGGACAAAAAAGGCCTCCATTTTAGTCTAATAAACAGTGTCTCAGAATAAAGCCATTCAAGCATTATTTCTGCATCTAGTCTCACTTGATTGAGTCCTTCTGGAATAAAAATGCCCAGTAATGGACTACAGAGATAAAGCCCTCTCATGCTTTGAGCAGTGGCATTAATGAGGCATTTTGCCTCATATGTTCTACAATTTCACTTGATTTCTAACTGCATTATTGTGCTTTCATTTCAAAGAGATCTGGCAATGTCTTTGGTCTAAGTTTATAATGGGATTTATTGTTTTAGTCCCTACATGAATCAATCTGAAATAACTGAAGTGGGATGAATTAGCAAAAAGTGCATTTTTTTAGATAATCTAAAGATGCTCAACTTGGTTTCATATACAGATTTCATTCTGCCATACTTGTGCCTATTCACCACATAAAATACAATGTAAGAATAGTCCCAAGGCTGATGAGTAAGAAACTTCATTGGTATTTGCCTTTCAACAAGTAGTTAATCTTTAGATGTCATTCAATCATTTTCCTCTGGTTAATTTCTGAGCTACCTGCACTTTATTAGTCTCTACCATTTCAAATTCAACAGAAATTTCCTATATCTGCTTTTATTCCACGCTTCATTGAAAACTCTATCCATGTGAATTACTGCCTAAGCTGGGTCTACAATCTTAATCTACTAAAAAGCAGAAGCTAAATTATTCTGGCGCAGTTCTGTAGATAAATTTTATCCTTAATTGTTATATCTATTATTTTATCTATAATTTAATCTGGTGTATGAATTTTACACATTTTCCATACCTTCAAATACTATTTCTTTTAAAAATTGTTGAAAACAATTCTTAGGGCAGGTGGAACCTGAGCAATACAAAGATCTGCATACATTTGGCATGCATTCTATTTAAGTACAGGTGAAACATATGCTACTTTCTGGCTACATAGCATTTTCTCAAACATATTTTGCCATTACATGCTTCCACCTAACACTGTAATTACTCTCAGAACTGTGTGGACAGCATTAAACATTCAAATAACTTCCTCATATAAATACCTGAGGCAAAGTACCTGCATTCTGACAGTAGGATGGTCTTCTCATAATGCCAGTGTCCATTTCTCAGAGCCTTTTCCTCAGACATTAACACTATTTACTGTTATTTTTAATAGGTTTTCATATAATCTTACCTTAGGACCTTCAGGGCCATTTAATCCAGGTACACCAATATCTCCTGGAAAACCCTAAAGAAATCATACAGACAAATTATTTGCAGAGTAGGAATGTTTTCAATGTACTTGTTTTGATTCTGTTCATTCATTTAATAAACCTGAGTCACAGAAACAAGAAATAAATTTGTTCTACCATCCCAAAAAATGTCAAAATCCATTATGTTTCCTTGAAAGGACTTGGATAAGTGACAGATTTTAGGCAGCTTTTGTTAAACTCAATTTAGCAGATGTCAGCACGGATTTAATTTCTCTTACGATAAGACTTTTTATCCGTTAAGCAATGTTTGAAATTAAACCATTGGACTGGTTCGGAGGCACAAAAAAATCACCACAGAAAAGCCTGCACCAGCTCCTGCACTTATGAATTCAACTGTTCTTTTCATAAAGTTGTGAGAGCAGCTGAAGCCCTTTAATCCGTGGCCACAGGTTAAGGACAAGATCACTGCAAGATTAAGAAAAAGGTAAGAGGCTTTTGCCTCCAAATCAGCAGGTGGTAATCGAGGTCTGGCTGGCACTAACTGAAGGTCATCAGCACGTGGCTTTATTCAGAACAGACCTTTGTGAAATACACTCCAGTGTAGGTCAAGCTGTTAGTAAAGAAAAAGTAACTATGCACAGAAAAGAAATGAGCTAAAATAGACACTGCAAGCCACCTGGCCAGTGGGCATTGACTTGGGACACCATGAGGAGGCCTCTGAGTAAGAGGAATTCAGCTCCAGTTAGATTGCTTTAGAAGAAATGAGTCTATTTTAAGGAGAAAAAAAATGGTGCCATTAACCTTAATGCAATAGAGTAGTAGTTGAGTAGTAGTGAGTTAAATTTCATAAACATCCAGGGAGGAAACATGATCTTACATTTGTAGGATAAAATAAAGCATTGGTAATTAACCCTTTAGTTAGCACACTGCTCTTTCAGTCCCTTGACAAGATTTTGCTTTTTTAATGAACTTCCACATTTCATTAAATTTTGACCATCTGAAAACAGCAAGACTGCCACTTCCTCTGAGCAAAATATTTATTACTACATCTAAGCAAACCCATGGTCTAGCACTAGGAAGAACAAGTTTCCTTCTTCATTAAGAGAAAATAATTAAGATTAAAATATATGCATACTTTTTCCAATAATGGAAACAAAAAGCACATACACAGAACAATTTTTAAAAATCAGGTTTAGCACTTGGATGCTAATGAGTCTGAAAGAAAACCACTAAAGAGTTAAAATGGTCTGAGTTTGCAGAAGATGGGCAACAACTCTAAGACCCAACATTTCACAAAACATCACAGTGGTTTCCCTCTCTTCTGCCATAAATCAGCAATTACAAGCAAAGCTGTGCAACAATTTCAACATGCCTCTAGGGGGCACAGAGCATTTTATTCACCTGTGACCAAGGCCCTGAGACTCACACCTACAGCACTCACTTGCATCACCCTTGACTTCTACACAGTTCAAAAGAGGAGGTGTTGTTTTGAAAATCCTGGCCACTGCTGAAATTCATTGAAGAGTTAGGTCAATTCCTTGGAATTTTTTTTCTTGTCCTTTCTTAATTTTAAATTTGCTTATTTATAGACCTTAAATAGTTACCAAGGGGAGAGTTGTTTCATATATCTGTAAATCTGCACGTTTCTAGTGTGTGAACAAGTGCTAAATGCTGACACAGGCAATTTCCTCTTGGCAGTAAACATTCCAGAAAACAATCTGCCTAGAAAAATGTTAGTTTAGAAAGATTCAAATGATTTTATAAATTAATAGATCTATTTTATTTATTTGTTTAATTTTTTCTAGCAGGAATTCAGTAAGGACCACGAGATGTAGGTGTGGACAAGTACTATTGCAGGTAGAACCAACGTGGTATTTTGAAATCTTTTCATGTCAGGCAAAGCCTTAGAATACAAGAGGGTTACTGGCCTGAGAACATCAACACTAAACAATGCATTTAAAAATTTTAAATCCTCATAATTTTTATCTTTTCTGTGAAGATGGATTAAGACTTTTCTTCTTGAGTACAACCATGAAGAACAGGCAGATGCCCTGGCAGTATTAGAACACTGTTTCTAAGATGTTCTCACATTAATAATCCATTAAATAAGTGTAATAATCCAGGACACAAACAGCCACTTTAGACAATTCCAGAACAAGAATGAACCAGAGAGGACCTCTTGAAATACCTCAGCAATGGTGCTTGCCAGTCAGATTCCTCGTAGTGAACTGGGATACATCTCTAGCAATACCTAAATTTGAAATGAGTTATTCAGCAGCCAGCACTCTGGGAAGTTTCTCCAGATTAAAAATTAATTATTTTTCCATAAGTAAAAGGCCAGGAGATTAGTGTATAGTGGCCAGCTGCAATGTAGTTTTCAGCAGAGACTATTCAGAACCAAACAGCCCTTGGTATTATGACTTCTAAGGAAATGCAGAATCTTCATTTCCATCAGCCAGAAGCCCAGCAGCTGGAAGGACACATATTATTTTCAAAATCTTGCTACAGATGTGGTCTTTTGCCAGCAAAGCACTTTAGAATCCACTTCATTTAATCAAAAGAAACGCAGCATCAGAAAAACCTGAAGTGCCAACTATCTTAACACAAATGTGCTTTAACCTTGCTGTGAGTGTTACTTTTTGTACTGAACACTTAAATATAAAATTAACATATTTATTGTTCTTATTTATCAATATAATGTTTAATTAAAAAAAAAAAAAGCAGAGATGACCAAGTTGTTACTATGTTGGGGCATATCTGAGTGCTCCAGAGATGAGCACTCTGCCAAAGCTTTTGCTTTGCTTTTGTTTTTCTGTGTGGCTGAAAATATGGAAGCAGAATATCAGCAATATTGAGAGACACTACACTCCACTTCCATGGGGAATTCTCTCACATTTGCAGAATCCCACTTCAAACTGTTTTCACATGACAGCATCACTGGCCACCCATCTTCATGCCCTTGGCTGCCCTCAAGGGGATCAGGACAAGCATGGGTGGAGGGGCACCATGGAGGGAAAATGTCTCCATGGAGAGCAATAGTCCCTTCAGTCACCAGGTTTCCCTCCTCCAATAAGAGTTCATCCAATCACAGACTGCAATTCATTTCAATGAGAATCTAGTATAAATTTTCAGAAGCAAGACTGGCTGGATGTAGCTACTGAACTTCAACAAGATACCTCATTAGAGATTTGTTACTAATTATTATAATTAAATCACCAAAATAAAGTTTCTGCAAAAAACTACAATTCTCCAGTAAGTGTTTTTTATTCTTCTGAAAGCATGTGCTGTGCAGACATAGAACTTTGGGAAAGGACCAGATGAAGATTCTGTGCAAAGGCAAGTAGAGAGTATAAGCAATTTCACAACAAGAGCATTTCCTCAGATATATGCCAGAACACACAATTATTCAGCCCTTAAATTATCTTTATTTCTATATTTCCTACAAGTCATTTGCATGCAACTTATTTGATGCAATATTGAAACAGAAGGCTATATTATCACTGCACACCTGGCTTTGTTTGCAAAAACTAAAAAAATCATGTGATAATGCATGTGAAACAGGCACTAAAGATAAAGTTGGGTTTTTTTAAGTGAACCTCAAGGCAGCCACTGATTCACTTAGAAAATGTTTGCCTTTTTGATTCTTTACTGTTACTTGAATGTGTCCTTTCTTTTGGAGGGCTACTGCCTTGAGCATGGAACACTCCAGCTGAGTCCCTTCCTGAAGTACCTTCCTGAAGGAGCAAGCTAATGACTTCAGATCAAAATACTGCACAGATGAAAAAAGTTCTATTGAAGACAATGAAAAATTCTCTCTGCTTCAGATAAAACCTATTTATAACACTCTGAAGGGAGCTATCACTCTCATTTTGGGGGGATAATTAAATGCAATTCCTAGAGCAAAATTTAACTTTAAAATATTCTGAATACATATGGAAGCCTTGTCTAATTTCCTTCACATTAACAATAAGCACTGCATGCTTCATTGTACAGACATTGTGGGTTAGAATGGTCAGATCAGCACTTTCCAGCTATCATGCCAATAAAACAAAGCTCTACAGAAGTTTCGTATTTTGGTGGTTCATTTTCAGGTGCATGACAGAGCAGCACAATGATGAAGAATCCACTCCATGACGTGTTCACTGAGTAAATGCAGTGCTTTGTGAGCAGCAGGCACTCCAGCACATGGCAGACCTGGCTCTGCAGAAACACACCCAGGAGAGAATTTGTCCTGACACTGCAGGACTCTTGCACTGAAAAATCACTTGGCAGCCAAAACTTGTCTGGCCACCCAGAAAGCAAGAAGCAGACCTCTGTCCCTCCCTCTGCCCTCCTGCCAGCAGCACTGCAGGTCCCAAATGGACCCTGGCTAGAGGTGGATGGCTTATTTCAACTCTGACCTGGTGTACCTTGGCTGCACAGCTGCAGAGGAAAGATTTAGGAAGCAACTCACTGGTGATCTGCATTTGAAACCACAAAACCCCGTGAGGAGGATCAGAGTCTGCCTGCCTGCTCCCAGCACTGCGTGCAGAGGGGGTTACAGCCTTCAGCTGCTGGAGTGCCAGAGTTACTGCAGAGCTCACATGGGAGGAAAATCAGGGACAGGACTACTCATTCTTTGCACTGGAAATGAAACACTCAAATGTGTAACTGGAAAGATCAAAGGATGCCCAGGTTCTTATTACACGTGTACCCAAAACAAATGGGGACAGGGCACATTTATAAATCCCGCTGGCTTAATGTTGGACAAAAGGAGAGAGGAGTAGCTGGAAGCAGAGTCTGAGAGGTTCTGCCACTGTGCAGACGCAGCCTTGTTCCTCCTGCTCACAGCAAAGTCCAACAAATCCCAATATAGGTTTTGGGGTTTTTAAAAATAAAATCTCTCTTTTAGAAGGCATATGGTATGGATTGTCACATCTATACTAAATCCAAAATACTCTCCCTGAACTACACTAATTCATCACATTCTTCTATTTCCAGAAACATCAAGGGAACATTTAGTATACGATAGAATGCATGTTTTCTACATGGGGTCACAGGAAGTCTGATCATTCAGATAATGAAACAGGAACAAGGAAAGTAGCCCTGTCTGACCTGCTAGCTGTCTGGTTTTGGAAGAAGAGACTTGATCAGACATATGACAGTAGGCTTTTCTTGTGGAAAAATCTACATTGTTTGCTCATACTTCATATATTTGGTTGTGTCTAAATAACTTCTGGCAACAACAACTAGTTTATTTTTGTAAGACAATGTAACTGGAGGGACACATACACTCTTTAGTTTTAAGCTGCTTATTTTAAATTCCTTTCAATATAGAACTTCTAATATCTTCAATTTGTCCAAAATCCCAGTATGCTGCTATCCTACATCCCTTCTGTTTCTATTTTGCCATATGGTGACCATATTTTTATGAAGTAAAAGGTGGAAAAACCTCTTACTTTATTTGGAACTGTCTTGCATGACTGAAGTTAAGAGAAACATTGCTCTGCAGTTTTAAACTGACCATTTTGCAGATAATTACTCAAAAAAAGTAGCTAGACACCCAAATTTTAATTATCTAACATCATGCACCTTATTTGCCTTATAGTGATGAAGTAATTCTGGACTCCTGAGCAAGGGGCAATGCTGAGCTTTTCAGACAGAAAGATTCCCGTCCATGTCTGCCCTGAGGGTAACCAGCCCATGATGATCTTTCCCCCAGACACCAAGGAGTAGCATGTCTGTCCTGGAACAAGCAACAATGAAGGACTACCAGCAGGGACAGCAGGACACAGGCCTCAAGACCAACAATGGGATTAACCTGCCTCAAGTCTCCCTTGCTGGAAGCTACGCAAAGAAATCATGCAATGAAGAGTCTGGAAAAATCCAAAATGCTGAGCCACAGAGGGTGGCAGCTGTGGACAAGATGCACACACAGGCTTTGTCTTCTGCACACCCTTTGACCAAGTGAGAGAGACTCATTCTCACAAGACTGCCTTGTGTTGCTACAATGCACTTCCCAGGGAGTTTTCTCTCAGTGAGGGCTTCTGCCTAATAGGAAAGGTAGGAACACAGAGCCTTGGTTTGAGATGTGCCTGTGTAAATGCACAAAAAAGATCATTGCTAGTATAGGTCTTCCATTCATATTTTTTTTTTAAAAAGGAAAACCCACAAACAAACAAAGAAACCCCACCACAAACCAAACAAAACCCAAAATACATTCATTGCAGGAGGCTGATTAGAAAGAACAAGCCACAATTTCTGCTTTCATCTCTCCAGCAAATACATGTGTCTGTGTATAAACATGTCTTTCTGGTACAGACCACAGCATTTTTCCTGAAAGCCTGTGGTATAAATGCAAAAAAAAGCACTAAAATGGGATAATTTGGAGACTGAGTTTCTGCACAGACTTCCACAGCACTCAGGAGTTCTTAGGAAACTTCACTTCTAGATTCAGCTGATTGGCAACACTTCCCAGGTGACTGGGGCTTATCCTCTGTGTTTCTTGTGATAAATATGCAACCAGACCTGGAAAATGAAAAATCCCATTTGTAAACATGTTTTAGTATTTACAAATGGAAGTGTGCCTGAGAAATCACATGAGCTTCATTCCAGGTGTTCCCCATAACAACAGGATTCAAGAGACAGCAAATCCTGATCACTTAAGCAAATTAAGAACTACTTTGTATGCAAAGATCCTGTACATTAATATTTTGCAGAAAAAAATGAGCTAGAATCTTTTGTACTTCATGGAGGAGCATGAATTCATCAAATATGACTGAATAAAAAGATTTTCCTAATTCAACTAAGAAAACAGTCTTTTATGAAGCAAACCCATTTAGCTCTTATTTTCATAATTTAGAACCAACATTTGATTTACTGCTACCAAGCAATTCCTTACCTCAGGTCCTTGAGGACCCAATGGTCCACGGGGTCCAGGCTCTCCAATTTTCCCCTTGAAAAAAATCCAAACAGTTAATATTTCTGATGATAATTTATTTTTAACAACAGATGGTTATGAAGATTTTAAAATCATTTATTAACAAAAAGGCCAACAGAAAAGTCGAGATGAATTTTTCACTAAATAGGAAATTTTATACCTGCCTCTCTTCTGACTTAAAACTAGCTCTTCATATCTCTTACTTTATTTGGAACTGTCTTTGAAGTCACAACAAAAAAAAAGTCAAATTAGTTTAGGACAGAGAAAATTGGGAATTTTGGGAGGAACCATATAAAAAGCCCTTTAAATATATAGCTGTTTTCACAATAAAAACTATGTTTATTAAACATCTAGAAAGTAACTGTTACAGATATTGGTTTACACACTAATATATTTTAAGTATCCAATCATAGCCAAAGAAATGGCAGTTTTGTGATTAACAACAACAAATTTAGATCCTATCCACATGTAATGGTAACTTCATTATATACAAATTTCAAGCCATCTAAAAATGGGCCAAATTTCTCTAAGTTATATCTGTTCTTCCACATTTTCACAATCTTTCTGCCGCCATAAGTAGATTTCACTTAAGGAAAATTAAGGTCTGACCTGCAAAATATTTCTCTAGTTTTTAACATGAATGACTTAATTGTAAATTCACTCTACAAAATTTCTATTACTTGCATAGTGATAGATTAATTTAGCATAGATAATAATTGCATAGATTAATTTAACATAAGTCACAAGGTTGGTCACATTCAGCTTGTGCTTAAAATCCACAACTCTTTCAGGAATTGGCCAATTCACATGCTTATCTTAAAATGAAAATTCTTGTACCTTTAAAAGCAAAAAATAGGATTTTTCCCATCGAAGCTTAAGCAAATTTGTGTAAGTTTATCGCAGGATTTGTGCTTATACTATAAATTCTATAGGACAAGGAAAGTGTTATTGAATTTAAGGGCCCATGACATTCATGAGGTCAAAGTAGGTGTACCAGTTACTGGCTTGATTGTACATAAGAAAATTTACACTGGAGGGAATATTGGCAGCTTTTAATTATAAATGGAAAGGAGACAGATATTAGCACTGAAACAGGTGAGGAAGAGCCAGGTAACCCTGTGCAGTATGCCTTATCTGCCTCAGCATCTAAAAACCCAGCAGTGCAGCAGTGGCAGCAGTGCACAGATACCTTTAAAGCTGCTAAAAATCAGTAAATACAGGAATTCATGACTACTCCCATCCCTGTGAGAAATGACTTATTAATGAGATCTCACACATTCCCTGCAAAACCAGTGACTCCAAATGGTCATCTGGAAGTTCCCAAAGCTCTCGGTGGATTTGTTTCAAATATTACCTACATGTCCATTCCCCCTCACAGTGATTGTCCCAGAATATATAATATCCTAAGCACTCTATCAAAATTTGTCACATATACTGATCTTGGTAATAAAGTCTCACATTTTAGGATCTGACTCACTCATTAACACCAGTCACTAGAAATAAAAGCAGCTTAGACCTTATCCTTTGTGCATTTTGAATTAGGTCACTTCTAGGGGATTACATGCACTGTGAACATAATCCAAAAAAGTGTCAAATAGCAATAACATCCAGTGATATACTGAGGATAAAATTTGATGTGCAAACTTACTGGGGGTCCTGGTTTTCCTCTGATCCCTGGAAGTCCTGGTAAACCAAGAGCACCCTGAAAAAAGATAGCTATTAAATACACATGAAAATTGATGTGTTATGTTGGAAGCAACAAATTGCTATACTTTGACACCTGAAACAGGCTTCAAAAGAATTCTTCATGTTGAAAATCATCTTCTAACATTCAACTTTCATCAAAAGAGTTCTCACAGGATGTGCTTTTTCAGTGACTTCTGATGTACTAGCCAAACAGGAAAGAAGATCCTTATTTATCTCAGTTTGATGATGTGAAGGAGCATGCCAGACCATGTGCTGCTGCTAACCACAGGAGGTCCAGGTGAGCTGCAGATGAGCCTCAATTGTTAAGGGAAAAATACCTTTTCCAACAGTTCCTTAGAAAGACTGAGATCACACCATAATCCTTGTTTGTTACCTCTCTGTACACACAGCTGCCAGAGTTCTGCTCGTGCAGAATTCATCTTTGTGCACACTTTCCATTACTGAGTTTTAATTAGCATAGAATTTCTTTAAAATATGTTAATACAGTGATATCCAGATAGTATTACTACTGCATTCTACTTTTATGAAGCCAACCTGCTGCATTTTAAGAGACTCATAAGCCTGATGAAGTTGCTGAAACGGGATCATTTTGTAAAACAACGCAGTTATAACTTACCTTGTCTCCTGGGTACCCCTGATCTCCTGGCTCTCCTGCAAGGCCATGTTCACCCTAAACAATACATAATTTTATACAGACATATGTGTGTGGCTTAAAATGGGGAAGTTTTCAGAAATAGAGAAAGATTAATTCAATATTCACTATTTAAAATTTACACAGATCTTTGACAATGCAAGGTGCTCCACTGAACTTTTCTTCCAGGAAAGTTTGAAGGCACAGCCCTGGATATTATTATGTTCAGTAGTTAGTGTTCTGTTCAGAAAAAAACCTTGTCTAAACTACCAGATCATGAGTCTGACATAAATTTTAAAAATAAAAGTCAGAAGACAAAAGAAATCAAAAGGAAAAAGAGAAAGTTTTGCCAAGCACATTATGCTCAAGTTTTAATGAAGGGAGCCTGAAAGAACTATGTATCTCCAGGATAACGAAAATATTTAAATCACCTTATCACCTTTCATTCCAGGCTGTCCCACGCTCCCTGGGAAACCCTGTTAAAGTAAAGAAAACATAAATCCAATGCTTGACTATAATTTGGAAAGCAGCATGAGCACCTGGCTGTGGGGTGATTAAATACCATACCGTGGGCCCTGGAATTCCCGATGGTCCACTTGGTCCTGCTGGCCCAATGTCTCCCTATCAAACAGCAAGAAAGGTGACTGCATTTGGTGAAATGGAGTAACCTGAAGACTCCTAACAGAATGTGGCATTTTTATGCACCACAGAGAGAAACCAAAATATTTTTTAGGTTAATTTCTTAGGGGAAAAAAGGGTATTGGTATCATAAGCTCTCCATGTTTACAGTTCCCAACATCATCAGCAGAAACACAAGAAACAAAACTTGCCTCTTCTCCTGTAGATTATAAATTCAAGAGAAGATCACAGTGTATTAGGCAATGCAAATTAAGAAAGCTTTCTTTTGTACTGCAGCTGCACTTTCAGTGGCCGTCACTGCTGTCCTTAGGGCTACTTAATAGCAGTTCTCTGTAGGGATCAAATTTGGCCCAAAGACATTATTCTGTGATGAGCAGGGCCATAAAAAGAGGCCTTTTAAATGGTCCTTTTACTTAATATCTCATCTACCAGTGACTTCTGTGAGTTAAAAGAAAAAAAAGAAAGAGATGTGACTCTAAATACCACGTGTACAGAATCAAACCTACGTTCCCATGGGCATGCTAACCTTTTCTGTTCTGATGTACCTTCAGAGCCCTTACTACAACTATTCTTTCTGGGATTTATTTAGGCAGTTTTATGACAGAAAAAAATAAGTGAATCACAAAAATAAAGCATCTTTAAAGATCAGCACAGCAACAGCAATAATATTAATGAAAAAGCTAAACATAAGACCTGACTCAGAATAGTTAAAAGTATATTACGAAGGTAGAAGTCGATCTACTTTCTGCCACTTCAAGCTTGGGAGGAAAAAACCCCAAAAAGATAATGTTATGTCTCTGTGGCTACACAGAAATTTAACAACACATACAAATAAAGAAATCATTTGCCACTTGCTGAGAGTGATATGGAAAAGATGAGATGCACATCTATGCATTTCCAGTTAAGCACACACTCATTCTCTGGAGACTCTTTCAGCAACCACATTCTTCTGCAGCCACCATCAGACTTGTGGCTCAGTGAAGAAAAAGCAAGACCAATCACTTAGTTAGTGTCTTAATGGTGCTTGGCAGAGCTCCCAAGAAAATTGCCACTCTGCATTGCTTTAGCCTTCCATGACTGCTTAAATGATATATTCTGTCATGCTAGCTGATCAAGGAAACTGTTTTCATTGCTGTCTCTGAGCTGTGCTACACATTCTAGGTCAGCAAGGCATTTATGCATTCATGGTACTGAATGTTGAAATGCACATTATGGTAACAACAGCATTGATTGGAAAATCACAGAGGGATACTGAGCTGGGAAATTTAGCTTACAATAGCAACAGGAAGTAATTCCAAAACAACTTTACAATATTCAGGTTCATTAAACACCTGCCACAGTCTCCAAATACATTGAGTGACTTAATTAACAGCAAAGAATGGGAACTGCACAAAAAATAAAACTGAAAAAGTGTTGAATTAGTTAGTCTGTCAGGTTTTTTAATCATTCTCCACCTACAACAGCCTTGCTATATGTTAAGATATGCTTATCACTTTGGATAAAACTTACTGATCAATAAAACCTGCAGCTACATAAAGTGTACATTTTCCAACATTTCCATGTGACAAGTGAAACTAAAACCAAATTGCTTTTTCCAGGCAAAAAGACAAAATACCAGAAAAGCAAAATTAATTGTTTCTTAGTATTAAGTGGGTTTTTCAAAAGGAAAAAAAAATTAAAAACCAATTTGGGTATCTAGCAGTGAATTTTCTGCAACTCTTCATCTTATTAAAACATCTTATTAAATCTTATTATGGCCTTGCTAAGTCTTGAAAGACTGACTATTCAGCCAGTCAAAACTCTGAACATGACAACAGCTTTGTATATTGAAAAAAATCGTGGATGGAAGGAATTACTGGACTCAGCTTGCTGATGCTGCTCATTTTGCCATTGTTCTCATGAACAAAGACAAAAATAAAACTAACTCTTGACACTGATCAGCTGGGCAAGCTACTTGAATTAATGCTTTTGATTTCTGCCAGAAAAATACATTTAATCCCATGTTCAATACTGCATCTTGTAGTAGCATAGTGTGTTATTATTGACTAAGTATTTTAAAGCAAACATTGAGGGCTGTAGCTCTTCACTCAGTTTTGGGTGCCCATCAGCATCTGCCTGGACAAGAGCAGGCTGAGGCCAGGGAGCACAGACCCACTTGGAGAGCAGGGCTCGCTGAGGACAGGGCTGCTGGGGTCACCTGGAACTCCCCCAGGGCCTTGGTGAAATTCTGCTGCAGATTAAAGAGTGCCATGGTCCCTTGTAAAGAAACTCTGGAACAGAGCACAGCTCTTCCAGTTATCTAACTGTGAAAGAGGAAACCAGACTAACCCATACCCTGGAAGCATGAGAAAGAGTCCCACACATAAACACAAGAAGGCCACTAAAATGGAAGTCACACTCTAAACAATTGTTAATTTTGTGCTGTTCAAAATCTAAAATCTATGCCAAATCTAAACATTCTTTTCTCCCCAATAAATAGCTCTCACTATGGTTATATTCCATCTATGCACAAGTGGCAAAAGCTTTGGACTGGTTATAGATAATTATTTTTCCATTTCACAAAAAATTGACACTCAATCTCTCTGTAAGTGACTGCAGCTCAGCAAGAAGGCACATGCAGCTTTGATCCTGCAAACATTTATGCTCATGAACTCTAGATAGGGCTAAACTGATAAGTTTTAGTCAAAATAATCAGTAACAGAATCTTTTTGAAAGTGACACATTTTTTAAAAACCTCAGGTACATTTGTACAATTATCAAAGCCTTTGAGATTAAATTCCAAAGACAGTCATGTAAGAGAGAAAAGCAAACCACAACTCTAAACAAATTCTCAAGAGAGCAAGCTCCAGCCTCATGTGTCAATTGTTCTGAAGAACACAGAAAATCATGTTTGCATGACGAAGGCTGGAAGATACAGAGGTTTCTTGACCTAGCTTTTGTTTTCACTATAGCAATGCCATAACAATCCTAATCAAGACAGCAAGGGATGACTTACAGGAATTTTTTTTTTTTTGTTATGAACATATAATTAGGAAGAGTAACAATTGAACTCAACTGTTGTGCTTCAAAGGAAAAGTAAGATGAACATCAGTGTAAAGTGTAAACTTATCAAGAATGTTTCAGATCTGCAGATATCAAAAAAACCCACAAAGCAAACACTGGAGACAATCATGGCTTTCTTAGCTCAAGTGTAAACACTTGCTATTTCTCTCTTGTTAAGAATGTGGCCATGTAGCCAGACATGACTGAAACAACATCAAGAATCAGAGGTCCTCTATGAGCAAACACATGAATTAAAAACATAAGGGAGTGAAACTACTCAGAAGGAAAGTCTTTCCCACCTTCTGTAGGACTCACAGAGCTTCTCTGGCACAATTGATAGATACAACTACTGTGTGCAACTCCACAGTGAGCATCACAGCCTTATTCTACATATATTTAAATAAATTAATATGATATTGTAAACATGATAAAGTAATTTTTCTTAGAAATTAATTCTGCTTTCAATTTGGTAGCCGTGTGCAGGAACCAATAAGGACTGCTGTTGTTAAAATGTTTGAGACCATTGCACCCTTCACACTGGCTTTAGTGCCATAAACTAGCAAATTCAGTCACTTCAAACAAAAGACCCAAACACACTGGATCAGAAACAAACATACAAATCCACACCAAGTATAGAAGTGCTCCATACTGCCAACACGACAGCAGTTTTGTAGAGTGGTACTATTCAAAATCATGGCTATCTAAAACAAAAGCTGTTTAAATCCTTGAATTTTCATAATTGCTTTTATTATTTTACAAACACACAAGACAAATGCTCTAATGCAGCCATATCAAAGTAATTATAAAAGTATACTCACTCTTAGTCCTGGAAATCCAGGAGGACCAACACCACCAACAATTCCCTTTAAAGAAAGTTAATCATAGGTTATCTGAATTTTACTATTTAAAAAGAAATCCCAGTGATAAGATAAAAGCAACCTACAAAGCAAATCAGTTTTGATTTTTACAGAATTTCCACAGAGTGACACTGTATACAGAAATATGCTCAGTATATGAGAAATATGACACTGTATACACTTATCAGCATATAGAGAAATATACTCAGTAAAATCCCTGAATTGTGGAATAAGATCACCAGATATTTGCATCATGGGAACATTTCTGCTGTTAATGTAGGAATATGAGATTTTTTTTTACCATGATACTTAAAGTGGAAGGAAGAAAAAACAATTTTTAAGGGTGAAAAACAAATTTATTAAGATTCCCTAGAAAAATAAATAAGAACACCATCTCAGTTAAACTGAGAAGGGGCTAGAACAGTTGCTAAGTCTCTTTGCCCGTGAAACAGGTATTGCAGTCCTCCAGGTCACCATGTCTCATGCAAGCTGTCCCAACACCTGGGACCTGCTACTCAGTGGATAACATTCCCAGGGCCCACTGCAGCTTGTTGGCACCCACGGGGAAGGAGAAGTTTTATGCAAGCAAAGCTAAGCCCATTCTGAAAGTGTCCAGCTGGGCACGGCTGCTGGACATAACCCAGAGGACACCTCGGTGCTCTCCTCCCTCCTTGGCTGCCTTCACACTTTCCCCAACCTGCTCAAAACTATCCACAGGGAAGCTGAATGCTCCAGCAACATCCTCCAAGGCAGAGAGACACCCTCAGGGAATTGAGAGGGTGTTGTGGAAATGAAGGATGGCATTAGCCAGCTAAGCAGAAGAAATTAGGCATGGAGACAAACGCCATTAGTGTTAAGTCAGCACATGGGATGAAATGTCTTCCCTTCAAGTTCCTGCTGCCACAGGCCTCCCAGGCAGCCCCTGGTCTGCAGTGCCAGCTCTCAGAGAGGCTCTGTAAATATGCCATTAGCATTGCAGACCCCTGCAGCTGCAGCACTGGCCCCTTGCCTGAACAAGCCCTGCAGGGTGAGCCTGGGGAGGAGGGGAGATGCTGCCTGTCAAAGAAGGCAGTAAGATCAGCAGCTGTCTTGGCAGATTAGATGGAACTTGTTTGCAAATGCTTGCAGTGAAACGGGCTTCTTTGTAACGTGCAAGTCTGAAATTTCAGACCCAGGCTTTCTGAGCTTGTTTCTATTAAAGCACTGTTCTGCAGATCTAGTGGAAAGACAATATCTGCTTTATCAGGAATGGAGGGAGACTTGGGAGTACGAGGAGGGGAAGGAAGAACTCTCCTTTTTAATATCATTTGCAAAGCAGTTGGTGACACTCAACTGCTCGGTGGGTTTTCAAGATGAAAACCATACTGATATCACCTGACATTCCAACAAGGGAAGCTTTGCCTTAGGGACCAGAAATGAGTAAGAAATTTTTTCCTGTGTTCCAGAATGTTGACACCAAACATTGATAACCCATCAGCAAAACCCATGTAAGCTTTCTAAAATAAGTTTCTAAGATGGGTGTCAAGGCAGACCTTCAAAAAAGAGAGAAACTCTGTCTAGCTGATGACTCTGCTGCACATCAGAAACATCTTTAGGTGCAAACTGACAGTAGTTTCCAAAGGAGCACCCAACAATGCAAGATTATTTAAATCACCTACTCTTTTACCCAGCACTTATTGCTGCTCTCTTCACTCGCCCAAAGCCTTTCACTGGTTTCTGACACCAAAGGAAAGCTGAGTTTGGAGTCTGCAGCCAGAGTTTCCCTACAAATAGAGCAAAACAGTAAAGCTCCCTTGAGGGCAGCCTGTGAAGTGAGGTGACTGTGCCACAGGCTGGACACCACGCCGCAAGGGCACACACTGCCAAGGACAAAGCTCTCACCACACTGATCACAATGCACTAAATGACAGGCTAGCATAACTGTGTTCAGTACCTCTTCAAAGGATGAAATCAACTATCAAATGCACAAGCACACAAAAGCTGGGGTTTCACATGCAGGCCAAATCCTATTTTGTTAAGGTGATCTTAGAATAGTGGTTTAAATAAACAACACAAAGTCATAGCTAATGCAAGAACTTTGGAAGACAGAACATTCATCACTCATGCAATGAGGACAGCAAGAGATCTGATTCTCAAGGTAGTCAGCACATGCTGCAGTGGAAAATGTGTGCTCTCGGTAGCTTTCTGAGTATTTTCTTCCTCTTTTTTGTACTTATTATAGTAGTTTCCTAGCAATTTCCATGGGAAAGTTTTAACAGTCCAAAATTTTCCTGGGGACTTCAAGACATTTCTTTCAAGGCAAAAGTCTCCTTTAATTTTGGAGGAGAGTTAGCATTGAGTTTTACAAATTTTATCATGTTAATCAACACACAATTCAGTACTTACGGGACTTCCATCTGGACCAGGGGGGCCTCTGTTTCCAAAGTCACCTGGAAAACCCTAAAGCAGAATAGAAAATACCTGTTCTTCATTATTCAAGACAGGAAAGGTGGTCTGAGGACTAAATCCCTCTCAATTTGGGGAATTAAGATACCATAAATAGATTCAGGGAGTGTGATGGAGGAATGGGAAAACCAGAAAGTTTCAGCTACACAGTTCAAATAAACAGAATAATGATATTTGTTGGCCTCCTAAAGTCATCAGCTCAAAATGATACAACTATACGCAATGGACACACAGAAAAAGCATACAATTGAATTACTTTCAGAGCAATATTAAACAAGTATTACTTGAATTGTTTTCTTGGAGCCTGTTTTCTTATTTCTTAACTCTTTTTTCTTTTTTTTTTCCTGTTAGCTTCAACATTCACCAAAACATCCGTCCTTCTTTCCTTAACTCATCCCCAAATATTAATGGTTGACATCTCCGTATGAGGTCTCATATTCATTAGAAATCAAAATTTTCATCTTTCTAACCAATGTGAACACTTGTCTTAGTCTGCATCTAGACACTGAAACAATAACTCAAGACATAGTAAAGCCTCATTTATTTTATGAGAGTTTTGACTTCAGAGACACAAGTATCAGAACAGGAAAGAAATCTGATTTGCCGAGTCAAGCATTGAAGCTTAAAACAGAATTTCCATTTCTTGCTTCAGAAAGAAAATGGAATGGAATTCCACCACTTTACTGGCTCTAATCTTCCTTCCTTCCTGTTAGGGTTTTGAAAATTGCTTTACTTCTTTCAGATGTTGCCCACTGCAGAAGCATATAAGTTGCTGGGGAAAAGTTATTTGATTTTTTGTTTGGGCTTTTTAGGGAGAGTGGGGGTGGGAGGGTGGTTTTTAAATTAATTTTTATCTGCTTAGTATTGCTAGGCAGATCTCACTATTTTACTAGAAGAGCCACATGTAGCTAAGTAGAAACTCATGCTATTAGTTTGAAGCTGTACCATGAAATATTTTCATGATTGCTATATATTCACTGTATGAAATTAGGAGAAGGGAGGTAGTGCAGATAACTGAGAAGTCAAAAGCATTTTTTAGCCACAGTGTAAAGTCTATACAGGAGTTTACCAGAAAACTTGCAAAATACTAAGCTGGAAAGGGATTCTACCTGGAAAAATCCAAGCTATGGCAGGCAAACCAAAGAGACTTTTCTTGGAATTGAAAAATGTCACACGGTATTACTGGAGTTTTGAGATAATGGAGAGATGCACTGGCCTCAAGAAATCAGAAATTATCTTCTTTGTATGTTCAGTGTCTTTTTACCTCTCCATGTGTATCAGAGCAGTACTTGGAGGCATTAACCTTTCCCCTCAGTAAGACCATGTTCAAACCTGCTGCAGCTCCAAGGTACAGCTCATTTGGCCTCTCAAAGCTGCTTTGTTCAGAGAGCATCCACACAGCTGCCCAGCCCAGGACTTGCTGCAGCACTGTCTTTCCTCAGTGGAATGGGGGGATCTACATCATCATAAAATAGTATTCCAACAGTAGTCAGGAAGACAATATAAAACTGTGTCAAGGAGATGGAAAAATCACATCATAAACAAAAGAATTTCAAGCACTGCTTAAGCCATATATGGCTTCAGTAACAAGCCAAACTTTTCTAAAAAGGAAGGCAACATTTTATGCATGGATGCACACTGCCAAAATATTTTGAAACAACTATTAATTATCATCATGCATGATAATGTGAAGTAATCTGAGACAGTCTTCTGTAACATCTTTTGAGCTGATTTTAGGTGGAGATATTTTCTGCTTTCTCCTGTTAATTCTGAAAAGCTAGACACAGGAATTCCTCTCACTGCAATGAATTTTTTGTTCAGCATCTGATCACAGAACTCACAAATAAGAATCTATAGTTGTAAGATCTGACAATACAGGCCTTCATATTTTTGCCACCTTATAATTTAAAAAGTAGAGGTCCTTAGGTAATGGTCAATAAAGCAGATTTAATTGATTCTGAAGGTTGTACATCATTGGTCATTTTTTCCCCAGCTGTCAAAATGTGTGTAAAATTTTACATATGCAAAATGGATATTTGAGAGTGACTATGTTGTTAAAAGCTACCAACTAAGAGGATGAAGCCAAAGATTAATTTATGACCCTTTCCTAAACAGCATAATTGGGTTGTACTGCCTACCATTGGTAGATGTTGGAAGAGGCAAAATTGTCATAACACACATGCATATTCTTTTGAAACTACAAATGAAGCCCCAAAGGGGAAATGAAGGATGCTATGGGACAGTTTTACCAACCACACAGAATCACAAATAATACAGCACAATCCCAGCACAGCAAGTTACAGAAGTGACAGATCACCCACAGTCACTGCAATCACATTCTCAACAGGAAGTGTTTTTGAACTGATACTGAAAAATCTATCCTAGTAAGTAGAAAAATGAATCAAAATGAACAGTCACAAAAGTATAAAACTGGAAGCAATATAATAAAACTACTGTGCAACAACTGTTTTATTAAATCAATATTATCATTTAACATTATTGTTAAGCATACAAAGGATGATTATTCATAACTTTAACATAAAACAGAACCTGAACTGTTTTTACAGTTACAATGGACTTGATTACTGAATTCTTGGTAAAATTTACAAGGTCTGCTCTGACACATTAACTACTGGTTTTAACTAATCACAGATAGAAGAGAACTATATTAAAATCTTCCCCCAAATAAAAGCAAAATGCATCATGCTAACAGGACAGAAAATGCATTAGAAATACTGCAGAATTAGCCAACAGAAGGAAACTGAACACATACTTCTACCATGAAATATTTTCTTTAAATGATATTGTACGCAAAACAAATATAAAATTAAAATAAATCCTCACTCTATAGATTCAGGCAATTTAATATTTTGTTCCATTTCAAATATGCCAGAAATGTTACAAATATAAACAACTGTTCAATAAACCTACTAAGTAGCAGCATTTTCTCAGTTATAAATGTTTACAATTCCTTGCACGATTCACTTCTATACTTTAAAATTGCTTTCCAAAAATGAGATTATACTTCAGCTCTCATTTCTTTCAAAAAGATCTCTGCCAATCAGACAGGGTTTTTATTTTCTCAAGTATTATTAGGGACAGTTTTGTCCAAAAAAATAAGCTGCACCCTAGAACAAAAGGTGAGGACCCTGACTTCAGGCACTGTAGAATTCCCATGCCAAATTTCTTTTAGTGACAGTGCCCTGCCCCAAAGCATTGTGAACTCTAGGGCACTGTGCCAAAAAACGTTGTCATTTCAGCTATCATTGTTTTGGGGGTTAGAATAACATGTCTTCTCTAAGCTTGTGATCCAGCAAAGTACTTCAAGCCAGGTTCCCATGTGATTGCTGTCCTGGCTGGTCTCCACATTAGTAGCCTTTAGTCAAATAAGTACTTTATAGATCATAGAAAGGAATTGGAATGAACCTTGGGATTGAGGAAATTACAACGTTACAAAGAAATCAGAACTGAATGAAGGGAATCTCAGACATCCTGCAGAGGTGCTTTTCGCGCTCTATTCACCTATGTGAATCCTCTCTGAGCAGATTTATACAAACAAAAGTCCTTGCAGAACGTAGCCTGGCACCAACAGAAGCTCTGCTCTTACTGTAAATGGAGAATAAGTGCTGACCACAGCACCAACAGCCTGCTGTGGGCTGGGACAAATCCGACAGAAACCACGGCACTGGCAGGCAGAAGCCTCAGTGAAACTGCCACAGACTGATGGCAGAAGGCAAAATGTGTTTCCGTGTACTCTGCTGTCACCTCCACTTTCTATGTCACACTGAACATGAGCCTTTGATTCCCATCCAGGTTCTTCTCCCCTTTAAACGCTGCATGTGACTCAGGGGCACAAGACACTGCCAACTTCTGCAAGGGATCGATGGCACAGGGCCCTTCTCACCCAGCACTCAGATGCAAAGAGTAGCATTTCATCCAGATTATATGCAAACTACAGGATGGTCTGACGGCAGCTTCAGAAAGAGCAGTCTATAGACTTAGTGCAATTTTGCTTGCCTTTCTTTATATCAAAGCAATTCTTGTAGGCTAGTGACTTTTTTTGGCTGGTGTTAGATCACACAGAAAACAAAACACAATTAAACAGAATCCTCTACATACTCCATAGCATGCATCAAGGGCCTAATGATGATCATCATGCCACTGCTGGACAAATTTGTTCAACATGGTAGATGAAAATCATCTGAACTGCTGAGCACAACTGACTGCACAGCTGGAGAGCCCTATGGTGTTTTCCAGTCTCAAACCACAAGAAAGTTAAAACTGGAAACTCCTGGATAGCTTCAAAGACCTAAAATAATATGGTTGCAACAGAAAACAAAGCATTTGACATTGAAGACACACCACAGGAAATATGTAAACCTTGATAATGTTTACTTGGCAGACTTGTGTTTATTCTCAGCTGTAGAAATACATGTTAAGTAGAGGACGGCTTTAATTTACTACAGTCCAGAAATATCAGACATTAGAAGGAGCTGATTTTCATCCAAACCAACACCAGACTTATGAAGCTTGCATCATATCTGCACCTCATGCTAATGCCAATTTTACAGAATATATTTGTGTGTTTCTGTCACCTTCTAACCTTCCTCCTAGCTGATATCAGTAACCTGCCTCAAAGCTCACAGTGATAAGTCTTCCACACTTTAGTGCTTATAACTGCACAGAATCTGCAGCTGTGAAAAGTACTAACTGAAAGTGATAAAAAGTCATTTATGGACAAAAATGAAACTAACATTTTTCAGCTGATTAAATCTACAGAGTCAATTCCAGGTGTATTTACACTGGCAGCAGGAATTGTAATAAGTATTAGAATCTTTACCTGTCTCCCTTTAGGACCTCTTTTTCCACGGAGGCCTGGGATACCCTGAGAAAGAAATAACCCATCATAAATAGATTTTCTTTTCTTCAATACTTAAATTCAAGTAATTAAACCTGCATTTGATTGGAAAAAACACAGTGTGAGGAGCACCATTTAGAAAAAAATACAAGAAGTGTTTGAGCAAAGCATCACAGAGCCAATGTCCTGGAGCAGAAAGATAAACTTTGTCTTTCCTGTGGCAATGCCACAACAATTGTGAAAAAAGCCCTTGTCCTGCTTCCGTCACAGTACATCTCCAGACAGCCTTTTTGCTCAAGTGCAATAAGAAAAGGCTCAAGCAGAGTGATAGAGATTAACATTTCCATGGCTGGTTCTACTGCCAAGATCATCCAACAAGACAAAAGACACAAATATTAGTTATTGTCAAAAAGAAATTGCTTAAATGAGAAATATTCATTCACACTTTGCTGAAGAAAAAAAATAACCCTAATCCTTGCAGCTGTAGCTTAAAGTGAAATAATACCTTACAGCTACTCCCCATTTTACTTTAGCACCAAGGCATTTCATTGATTAGACTAATTGGGTATGTCCTCTTCATCTTATTTTCTTCAAATCAGTTTTCATTTTAACAAAAAAAAAAAAAAAAAAATCAAAAACCAAATGAATGGTTAAACCTTGTACATTTTCCTCCAATTTAATATATATTGCATTACCATACAAACATCAACATTTCATTAATGTTTTGTTTTGTTAGCCCTACCCTTTCTCCTTCAGGTCCTGGTTGTCCTGCCACACCTGGAGGTCCAATGAAACCCTAAAAATGCAAGAACAGTGCTTCATTTCAAGGCTGCTTGTCCCTCAGTACTGGCCAGCTAGAGCTCATGACACAGGAAATAAATTCAGGCTCATTTGAAACTATCAGTGAAGCTCTAGAAATTCAAATGTGACTAGGATTTAATTTCTTGGAGGTTGATGACTTTTTTTTTTTTAATTATGGAAGATGGTACCTACCATGGCATCCAGACCTAAGGAGAGTAAGGAAAACAATGGCACATCTACTTTCTACAGTTACAAGAAACAGCTGAGAAGCAGAGCACAGTTTGATTGCAGGAATATTTTAAAGCTAAAGCTCTAAAGATACTTCCTATCATGTTGATAAACACCTCCAAGGCACAGGAGTATGTGTCAAGAGGGTTGTGTCATCATTTTTACTGGGAGTTACTTTTAGAATTCACACACAAGATTTAGCCTTAAGGTGTTTTCCCCTAAAATGACTCCGCATTGGCCATTTTTAGCTTTGTGTAAACAGAGAAGCAGTAACTTTCAGGAAATTGACTGGGATCACTTATGTCTTGTTCATTGAAGGGAGAACAAGTCAAAATGCAGATGAGAATCTGAAGAAAAATAAACTGAAGAAACATAAATGAAACAATCCCTGAGGGTGCAATATCTGTTGGCACTTGATCCTGCCAAACTAATTTTTCCCATCACTGTAATCAAAAGTGGCATAAAAAAAAAAACATTCCAAAATCCCCAGACGTGTTTGAGAAGCTGCTGCAGGTAAAGGCTTCTAGTAACTACACTAAAAAAAACAAGACAAAAGCAACTCTTGCAACACAGTAAGATGATATTAATTGATACTTGAGAACACAATGCACTGCTGAGAAACCTGTACATGAGCTGAGGGCCTGAAAACACCCACAAAAAGCCTCCTTCCAATCCTGGATGCAAGCAGCAACATACAGGTTTCTGTAAACCTGTGCCTTCTCCTTGATGGTGAGAGTCAGTGTGAAGAAATACTTATCCATGCACAAGCATGTGTAGGCATGTTCATGTGTCTATTCACAGAAAACTAACAGTAAGATCACCCACCCAAAAAAAAACAAACCAAAACAAAACCAACAGACCCACAACCCTCAAAAAAACCCAAACCACAAAGAAACAGAGAAAGAGCATGATAAAAGACACACACAGAGAAAACCCCAAACCAGCCAGGAATAAAAACCAATCTATTTTGCTTCCAAGAATAACCAAAACCAAACCTTGGATGCGTGGAGCATTAAGAACCTTCAGTGCCTGGGATACATATAACTATGACTGAATCATTCTAAAATCTCAAGATCCCTTTCATGCTTTTTATGTGACAAGACTGTTTCCTTTTATCCACTTCTGCAGCTGTTACAGATTGCAAATGTCAGATCTGTCTCCCTTCTTGACAGCCTCCATGATGGAAATAAAGCTTCAGGCCTGAGAAACATCCACTCAGCCCTCACAGCCAGCATGGCTTTCTTTTCTCTCCTGCAGGCAAGTGAGAGGAAGGGCAACAATGGAAAACTGCTGCTCACCATGGGAAAAAAATAAACTCTTGCACATATGTTGAAAGAAGCTCTGAGTTTTCTCATTTGTAGGTTCTATAAAGGCAGCGTGATTCTGCAGGCACACAACTGGCACAGCTCAGTTAAATTCCTCACCCCCTTTCTTACTTACTGTATGGGTAAAAATAGACATGGATATCAAAATGCTTAAGATGCTTACTTACTCTTACTCCTTTAGGACCTGGGTTACCTTCTGGTCCAGCTAGACCCTGTTACAAAAAGACAGAAGTTGTAATTTTAAACAACCAGATATGCTCTATGTAAAAGAATTGGAACAGCACTTGTTAACTGTAAACTGGCAACACAGTCTTGAAATTTTTAAGATTGAAGAAAGTGTCATCAAGTACTCCCCTGGGACTGTATTCAGAAAGGTCTCCCATTAGAGCATGGCTGAAACATAGATCATGACTGAAACTTCCATTACATTAAAGTTATTTCTTCTGGGAGAATTTTTTTTTTCCAGACACATTGATCAGGCATTACAGTGACATAATTTCACAGGATTTTTTATGAACTTTTGTATTTGGACACATTTCAACTACATTCAAGCTAGTGTCAGAATTGCATATGTGGTCCAAATGCTCTAAACATTTTATGTGATTCAACACAAAACATTATCATCCATTACTCTATAAAATATTGTAAAGGAACTTCGAAATATATAGTCACTGCAAACTTAATCCAACAATACACTGAAGTATTGGTGAAATTCACCCTTTAAGCAGATACAAAATCACAAAGTCAGTTGTTGCCAATTGGCTCACATACCTTTACATGAGGAAGATGCTGAGCATTTCTACTTTTTATCTTATTTGTATTACTGCACTGAGGTATCTGTTACTTTATACATAAATCAATATTTATATAAGTACTTCTGTGTAAAGAAAGTTGCTTTCTGGCTTTATTGGTTGTCCTAAAATATCCCAGTGGGGAAAAAAACCCATCAAACTTTTAACATTCCCCTTTCCTAAAGGACTGAAGAAGTAAACAGCAGTGAAATAAACACATTGGTGAAAAATCAGGAGGAACAGGTAGTTTCCTACTGCCTCTGGACTTGAAATACAAAGAAGATAAACCACACAGAACCACATGAGTTTTATGAAGGGAGTGTAAAGTATTCAGACATTCAGTTCTTTGGTAATGCCATTTATATACTCCAGAAAGGAACAGCATCTAACACATCCAAGTTTAAAAGGCATGAGACTCAACATTCCCTCCAAGCCACTATCAGAGAAAGAGGTTTGTTTCAAAGAAAAAAGACAGGATGTAAACAAATACATTTTTACAATCAGTAGTTTCAAAAGAGTTAGATATGGTACTTTTGAAAAGAGTAATTGAGAAAAACAAAAAATAAAATGCAAAGACATTTGTATAGTTACTGCACCTGCCTGCCAGGGTAACCAACTGCCCCAATACTGCCAGCCATTCCTGGAATTCCCTAAGTGGAAAAGGAAAAAAGAAAAGGAAAATAAACAACAAACATGTTTAATGTCATGGTTTGGAGTCTGTTCTATCATTTCTCTTTTAACATCTACTGGTATGACACAGCTTAAGCACATGGAAAAATTACTCTTCAAGCAAGCTACACACAACACCCAAAAACTGACTCATGATACATAAGAACTCTGCCAATTTCAGTCACATGTCCTTTCAAAAGTGTCTAAGATTTTGTGAAATAAACAGTGGACACCTTATTTCCATAATTCAAACATAATTCAGGAGGGCGATAGGAGGCAATGAGGTAATTGCACTGGTCTTAGATGTATTTGAAACAAATACCTTAAACTTTTCATTAAAGAATCCTCGTGTCCTTACAAAGCCAATTTTTGTTTTGTTTCTTCCAGAATCAGGTCAATATAGCACTGGATAAAACATGAATGCATACAATTGTCTCTACATTCCTCTTCTGATGTCAAGAATCAACTTTTTTTTCCCCCATTAGTTATCTCTATCTCACTGATAGATTACAGTCATCACAGAAATCATCCTGTGAGACTGTAATAAAAATCAGCACTCATACAGTTAAGGTTTGGGCATAAAACTCAGGAAAGTCATGAATGATGTCCTTGAGTTTTCATCTCCTTTCAGGTGTTTACCATCAGTTATCATCACCATTTCCTTTTCAGTGTGAACCAAAAGGAGAGTCTTTCCATCTCCTCTGCCATTAGGAGCATCATAAATGCTAACAAGAGACAGTAGCAATTGGATGTCTTTGAAATTACATTCAGATTTCTTCCTGAACTGACATGGCAGTTTAAAAAGTGCTGAATAACTACTTCATTTCCTACATGCTAAGAGATGTAAAATGCATTAAATCAGTAGAGGTTTGAAATGTGTCTCTTATAAGAATTTTACATCAACATACTTCCAGTTGGTGTGGTAGTTAAAAAACAAGCTGAATAAGCTTTTACATTTCATTTAGACTCCTTTTTTTACCACACTGACCTCAACACAATCAGAATTCGTGTTCAAAACTTGTCCAATATTTCCTTAAGCAGTTTACACAGCTTGCTTGTGTTGAACACTTATAATGGATTATACATTCTCCTATCCTAATGGTTCACCTGCAGAGCACAGAGCACTGTGCTTGCATCCCTTACCTGCTCACCCCGTGGCCCTTGCAGTCCTGGGTAACCCTTAAGACCCTACAGGTAGAGAAAGATATCTGTGATAAATACAATTAAACAAAATGGGCATTCTTTTTCTACTCTATTCTCTCTTTATCAAAGAAAAAAATCCAGATTTGTCTGCCTGCGGAATTAGTATGGTTTACATTTAGCAGCTCATATGAAAACTAAGCTAGAGAAAAGAAGTAAGAAAACTTGGCAGTTTAGACAATTTCAAGACATAAGTATGCTTAAAGGCAGTTTCAGACTTGTACTCTTTTAAACAAATGAATACATGGGATGCTGTCCTAGATTCTGTAGGAATGTGTACTGTGCATTTCCCTATCCCAAACCCTTGTCACAGCGCCCTTTCTGAACAAGGCAGCTCAGAGGAAGGGTATAGAGGGTCATGCCAGACTGTTCTAGGACACACTCACGAAAGACAGACCTTCCAGGACACAAAATACCTCTTTTTAAAATTCATATAGAACAAATTTTGGCTCTTATACTGTGGAATTTATATTGGTAGCGAGAACATCATCCCAGAAATCTCTGTGGGGCTGGAACCATTGAACTTCACTCCCTGTGCATCATATTGGTAGCGAGAACATCATCCCAGAAATCTCTGTGGGGCTGGAACCACAGAAAGAGATGAAACTCTTGAACTTCACTCCCTGTGCATCGGCTATTTCAAGCACATTTTAACTCTTTAAAAAAAAGAAGAATTAAAATAGAGCTGGAGTCTGCTGCCTCCATCAGTGCACTTGAAAGAGGAACCACCTCCTTGAACATCTTTGCACTGGACTAAACACATCCAGACAAGCTGGCCTAGAAGGGAGCCTTGACTGTTGCATGACAGATGCAGAATCCTGGTCTCCACATCCCTTGCAAGAGGTACTGGGAATACACAAGTCCAAAAGCTACAGCTTGAAAGACAAAAGACCAAAGCAATCCTTTCCAGCAATTCTGGCTGGAAATCTATCATAAACTTGGATTCAAAGGCATTGGCTGAGCCATGGGAGTGTCTTGGCTGATGTTGAACATCCATCTGCCTTGCAGCATGGTGATACTCATCACTCAGTAGAGACTTGAGACTCACTGGCCTAAAAAGCAATTCTGCAACTGATTTCAGCACATCAGGTATTCCAGAGTTTCAGATAAGCTTCTGTGTGACCACAATAGTATTGCTGCATGACATTAATTTTATTATCATATACAAAGTTAAAAGATAAAATTATTTTGCTTGGTGACAATTTTGGCATAAACTGGTAACTCCTCTTTAATTTTTGAAGTATGCCTCAGGAAACTACAATTTCTTACAGTCCCAGCCAATCCTTTATCTCACGCATTTTATCCATTACAGAATTTTATCTTCTCTCTATACTTAAATGATCAACTGAAGTAGGCGTAGCTAGAAGAGACCCCTCAGAAGTTTCCTTATTTTGTACTAGAACAAAAGGAAAGCTATACACAGAAATGCTCAAAGAAAAGTTTACCACAATTATTTCAAAGTGGGTCATTTTAGCTGATTAACACCAGTACAGACAGAACCAAAAGAAGGCACACAAAAAAGTGAGATGGACTGATTTCTGCTTTGCATATTTCTACACAACAGCATGTGACTTCTGTCAGAGGAAAACTGCTCTTAACTCATGTTTTAGAATAGTATGCCCATATTTTCATTCAGAATTAACATGGCCTTAATTCATTGTAACTCACTCAGTGCTGGTTGGGAATGCAACTAAACCATGGTAAAGTGAGCACCATTCCAAAGAGACAGTTTTCACACATAGGTTTCTTTTTCTGTGACTTAGCTAAGCCCCTTCAAATTCTTCATTTTTTATTGGCTTGAATTTGTATTCTTAAGTATACCCACATAATTAAGTTTAATCTGAGCTAAAATGAAAATTAAGAATAAGAATACAAGTTCACATGTGCTAGTTTGAAAAATTAATTACCTTCTAAATTCTAATGAAGATTAATTCTCTGACTTAAAAGCTCAATATGGAACAGAATGGTTTGAAGCTTCCAAATACAACTTCAAGCACATTTCAAAAACACAGCAAGTTGTAAGAATAATTCAGTCTGCTTGAGAGAAAAAAATATTTACTGCCAACTAAAACGTAGCAAGTTTAAATGCCTGACTTCTACCATGTGCAGCACAGTGGGACCCAGACTGAGTGAAGTCTGTATACAGCAGTCTGTACATGACAGCCAGGACTATTTAGGCTGAGTCTTTCCATCTTACTGCTACCCATTGTGCTTTACCAGAATTTCTAGGTATTTGTAATTAAAATCTAGCACAACATCGGCAACTACACTAGAGTGCCAAGAAGTCCCTGTAACCTGTAAAAATCAGTAGGTAAAGTTGTTATGACTAACACTACAACCATCAGCTACAGAGAGAAAGTAAGTGCAGCACATAAAAGGACTCCCATGTGCTGTCAGGAGTCCTCACAATGCTGACTTTTGAAAAAAATGTTTCATCAGAGAACAGCTTTGTTTTATTTTTCCTTAATAGTTCCATTCTATCTTGTTTGCTGATCTTTATTCCACAACTAAGATTTCACCTAGCAACTCAGCCCAAATATCGCAAGGAATGGAACTACTACTTTTCTCTCACAGGACTGGAGTTTCCTTCTGCACCAGGAAAATAGGATTCTGTAGAAGAAGCACTGGGAGACACACAGCAGCATAAAGCTGACACTTAATAGAATAATGCTGATCTTAGCATAGGTATACTTCTTTTGAAATTTGCTTATCAGCCTTACCTTTACATGATGCCAAAGTAAAGACAAAATGAAATATGGAGCCCTTCTCTGCTTGAATCCAGCCCTTTTCCTTTCCTATTTCTTACTGTGTTCTACTTCAGTATGCAAATTTTATCAGGATTTTATACACCCAGATTCTCATTAATTACTGTCACACGCAGATAGGGAACAAACTAGTGCAGAAATTGTAGTCTTGGGAAAGCTCGTTCCCAGAGTCATTCCAAATCAGCCTAACCCCAGAGCACTGCAGTGGTTCTAAGGTACTGCCATGGCCTTGGCAAGCCCCTGCCCAGGAGTGCTGTCCTTTGGTGCCAACCCTCCCCCAAGTGCCCTGGCTTGCAGGGGCAGGTACTGGCCTCTCTGTACAGTCCACTCAATTCAGGGGAGAGGGAAAGGGGGGCCTTCTGCCCTATGAGGTCTCCAGACTGATATAAGGAAAAACACATGAAAAAAATACTTTATATGCTGTATTATAGCATATAACTGTCCTGAAACTGGGCACAATTGAATTGAAATGGTTTCATTTCACAGGTAAGCCTGCCTTCCCTAGTAGCACTTCTCTCTGAACAGGGAACAGGGGCACACCATGCCTTTTGGAGAACACCAACATAAACAGCTGTGATTTACACCCTGCTATGATGATCCCACTGAATTGTTGTAAGGGGAGGTTTTGCACGGTAGACACAGAGCCAACAGCAAGCCTAAAGTTGTTCTACCACCTCTTGACCATCAGACATCCACCTGGTGGGCACTGACTTGAGCCAGGATGAGTTACATGGAAATGGAAACAGCGTCTTACCTTCTGGCCTTTGACCCCAGGTGGGCCTGGAGAGCCCATGGGACCTGGATCACCCTATAAGACAAAACAGCCAGAATCAATATGTTTCACTGCAACATCACCCAGGGTTATAAACATGTAGCACTTAATATCTTCTCTGCACTCTTGGACACTTGGTATGGAGAACTAGCTAATGTTGTTTGATTTTTTATTACTTTTTTAGAGGAAGAAAATTGAAAAGACAGCAGTTCCTCAACTGCAACCATTGGGTGCAACATGTCTGCTCCTGCAACATGGCCAAATCATGGCTGGAACAGACCTGGTTCACAACCTCACAAGGTTTTCTTTTAGCCAACATAAACAGGAGTGAAGAAGCCATACAGCTCTTGAGTCAACCCTTTCCTCAGAAACAATTGGTTTCACCTCAAATTAATACATATATATATATATATATATATATATATATATATATATATATAACCACTGCTGTGGATTGTTTGTTTTAATGTCATGCCAACAATCAGCAGCCAAGAGCCAGACACCATTATGGTGTGTGCTGTCAAAACACAGCATCAGATTTGATCTCTGTGAAAGACAGCTGGAGAGGAGCACAAGGACAAAGAGGCTGTGGGGGAACACTGCTGCTCTCTTCAGGCTCTTTAAACTTCACAACCACATGATGGTACATGACAATAAGAATCAGAGCATCTCAAATGCTGGGGAGATGGAAAAAAGACACAGATTTTCATGGTTGTTGCAGATGAGAAAGGAGGGAAGGTTTTTTTCAGCTCTTCTTGCTCAGGACACACAGTGAAGAGATTCACTCTTTCATGATTAGTGCCTGAATTCAAACCCAGTAAGTCAAGGAATGCATCCTGGAAGTGAATTACTGTCCAAGTAAATGCAAGTCTATTAATGTAAGTCTATTAATCTAAGTGTATTAAGTAGAGCAAGCAATTTTGATTTGAGGGAAAAAAATAAGAAAGCAAAATAATAACAACTACAAAAAGCATCTCAATCCCATAATTTAGGATTACAGATGCAGTCTACATGTATTTAGGGATAGTCATACAAATAAGGCTTTAGACTGTTCTGTGGCTGCTTGGGTTCATGCCAAAGAACATAGCTCGAGTTTCAGGCAGCCATGTACAGCTCACCACACTATGATCTGATTGCCAAAAACCTGGCTAGATTAAGATATTTCTGTAGAAGCTGAACTTCAATTTCTCATCGGTGCATCAATGTAGACAACATACATTTGTGATTTTTAGGGTTTGACAGCGTGGATGCACTAAAAATAAGTTATGTAGACATCAGCAGCTAATAAACCATAGTTATTTGCTGATGTTTTTTCATAACAGAGAGGAGTCCTCAAATCTTACAGTGCTTCCTACTTGGCACAAATATTCCACTACTGATCTACTAGTAAATGCTCATAATAGAACTCAGCATAAATGCAATATATTCTTAAACATACAGCACAGGCTAACATATTAGAATGCAAACATCCAACTACATTTTAAGTGTTATCACATTACTGTGTAGGAAACTTTAGAGCCAATCTGAAAATGAAACAATCACAAGCTTTCAAGCCCACAATTTCTACAAAAAATGGAATATTTATACTCGGACATTTGGGCAGAGAAAGCAACAACTAGTTTGGCTAAAGTTGCTTAGGAGGCAGAAGCAGAAAAAGCCTCTGAAGTGAAAAGACAAATTTTGGCTATTTTAAAAGCAGTTAAATACACTACAGTGCGCAGTAATTTGTGCACTTGTCATCACCAAATTCTGTTTCACACAACTTTCTGGAATATAAGGAAAACTGGAATCTGTACTTTGTTATATCAGTGTGAATCTAGTCCAATTTCATTGTTCTATAGTCCTTGCATTTCATTTTTATAAAATAAATCAAATACATCATTTAAATTTCAACTTTTAATATATTTTTAAATTTTCCTTGGATTCATTATGTCACCTGTGTCTACAGTGGTCACTCTAACGTAATTAACTTCTAAAATACATCAGTGCTAAAGTAAATACAATGCATTTTTCTGTTATAATTTATCTGACTATTACATGAGACTTCACAGAAGAATGGGACAGACAAAACATTTTTCTATAATTAAGTAAATAATACCTTTTCTCCACATTTTGCCCATCCTGGAGAGAATCCTGGGTCTCCTTTAGGGCCCTGTCACAGAGAAATTAAGCTCAATAATACCATTGGAAGAGAATTTCTAATAATATATGCTAAAACAAGTATTCTCAACTGTTACAGCAAGAGCAGAAAAAAATGTAAACGTGCTTCCTACTATAGATATTTTTCTCATAACTTTTTCAGTAAAGAACTAGGGAAAAAATAAAATAGTGCAGGTTCACACTGAAATGAGATTTACCTTTTTCAAACTTTGTAAAGTCACAAAACTTTGAAAAGCAGATTTTTTTGGTAAATCCAAGCAGGATTAGAGCAGATGCTCCAGCCAAATTGCTCTGCCCCTGTGTCCATCACTTCAGGGCACCAGTTGTTCCTCCAACAATGTGCAGGATTATCAGGCTGTATTACTGCATGAACCATAACCTTGTACACGTTTCCTCAGGCTCAGCCTTCCCACAGTGCCAGAATCCACAAAATTCGATTTTCTTAACTAATCTATTTTTCAAAGAGCCAAGAATAAAGCCAAACCTCGTGGATACCTTACATTACTTTTAAAACTCCCCCAAGTGTTTATCAGGAATTAAGTGCTGAGGGGTTGGCTATTGCTTGGAACTGCTGGCCCTCACTCAGGGCTGGACACTTTGCTGCAAGGATATTAAAGTTGTGCTTTGTTTCAGAAGCAGCTGCAGAAAGGATCCTTCAGCACAGGAGGGAAACATTCATGCATCTTAAAGACAGAATAAAATTCTGCCTTCATTTACTGCTAGAAAATTCTTGCAACTCATCTGCCATGTTTTAATATCAAACAAGAGTGTTTGTTTCAGTGTGGTCAACTGGATCGTCACAGACAAAAATTCAGGAGCACCTAGCTGATTTTTATTTAGAGAAAACCACTTCAGAATATGCCTGTATCAAAAGGATAATTTATAATCTAACAAATTACAGAGATCACTAAGCACCTAGCAATATATATATATATTTATACTTAAATAAAATATATATAGGTACATACACATATGTACAATTCCTTCTATTCTTAAACTAATAGACAGAGCTACAGAACTGATCAATACTATCATCCAGCAGAGGGAGAAAATAAATTATAAAACAATGCCTAGAAGTAATTGCTTACAATTGGTTACAATAAATAATTATTTTCCTAGCAATGTATTCCATTACATAGCTAGCATTTTTTTTTTACTATAGTAAAAATTAATTATGAATCTTTAACTGTCCCTATAGAACTAGATAAAAACACACACACAAAAGCCACAATCACTCGGTTTTACAGCACTTGGCACTGAAAGCTTTATTAAATTTCTTTTTATGTCCTCAAGCAGATTTTAGCACCTGTCATGACATGTCAGATTCCTACAATTAGGAATCATACTAAACAAATCATGGTGCTGCCTTTTTCCTAACAGATCTATCAAATTGTTCAAACTAAATTTGAGTTGAAGGCATTCTGCAACTGCACAAATCTGTCAAATCTATTTAAAGGGCCTACGTTACACAAGATGGAAGATGTTATTTGAGCTTTAAGTCCAGTATTTTGTCTTTGACTTTAAATATCACTTCCATAAATCTTCAGAAAATTATTCTAGCATATGAATAAATAAAAATGTCGCAGATATTAGAATATTTAAATAGCAAAGCTTGGACATGGACAATAAAATAGCAATTGACAGTCTACATTTTTCCTTTTTTTTTAAGCAAAGCAAAAGTTTACAGCAGTTAAGCATTTAAACCTCAGTTTATCAGAGGCTGAGCTGATTTATAGGAACTCTTTTGGGAAGTACAAATTACTTGCAAAGATAACCATTTCCAAGTCATCATTCTGCACACATAGGTGATTTTCTTTCCACTGAATAATCTGCTATTTTGTTTTGATCTGAAGTTCAATTTGATTGATTACATTTAATTAAAATATGTTTACAGTAGCAGTCTCCACCTGTAAACAAAAGTAGCCCAATTACTTCTATTGCAGGAAACAGTTCTGGAGCTTCCAAAAAGTATTAAAAAGTTAATGTATTTACATGTCACCATGGATAAATAAACTCACCTTGGGACCTGGCAGTCCTGGCAAACCTGGGTTCCCATGTGGTCCTGGAATACCCTATTAAAAAAGCCCCAAACAAATGAAGAGAACAACGACTGGGATTACTCTGTACACCACTGAACAAATGTGAATGGATTGCAGAGAACAATTTTACTGCATCTTTCCTGCTTTTAGAAACACTGGTTAGGATTTTCAAAGGATTCACAAGAAATAAAACATACACATCTTCCTAAAAATTAAAAGTGAAGGTGAGTACCCCCTTTTTTGTTACAAATCTCAGTTTCTATTGTCTTCCCAGGTAATTCTTAACAGGTTTGGCATAGTCACTGCAATGTTGCTCTCCAGCTACAACACTTGAAGGCATGGAATAAAAATCAGAAAAAATCACATTCTGGGGTACCCAGCTACACACTGCAAAGGGAAGGAAGTGGATGAGTATCATAGACTCTCCTGATTCTCCCACAGCCAGTGTAGAAAATGGTCTTGTTACTAAAACAATTCAACTGTTCCAGGAACAGAATAAGCTATCAAGACTATCCACGCTGTCCAGTATAAATGTCTGCTCCTGCAACACATTCAGCAATCTTCACTCCTTGAAAAATTGCATATTAGGGAAAATATTTATTGCAATGGTTGTCAACAGCTATTCATCTTCCAAGTGCTGAAGGACCCAACTGGTGAAAATCTGTCCCTGAAAAACTGGCAACAAAGCTTCTAATGTTGAATTCACTAAAGCCAAAATTCTTCCAAAATCCACATATAATAAGAATACTTTTGGACTTTCTTGTATACTCAGTGGTGTAACAACAGATAAACTCAGTGTTTTTCTTTCCCCCAAAAGAGGGCTCATTTACCAATTACACCTTGCAGTAACACTGAAAGCTGCATCTCTTCAGTGCTCCCTCTCACTCATGACAATGTTGACATAACCCCACAGAAATGCTAATCCCACGTGCTGTTTGAGAGATTAATTTGCACACTGGCAACTCTGGAGGCACTCTCAGGGATTTAGGAGAAAGGAAACAGATAGAAAGTGCCAGCAGTGCTGCATTGGCTCCTGCTTTCACTGCTGCAGCGTTACTGTCTTGGGGCACGGACCTGGGATACAGAAGTGCACAAGGATTCTCATGGAATGAGGCATCAGAGGAGTTTCACGACATCACTAATTCTGAAACCGCTGAAATTTCATTATCAAGAAACTTGGAACAAGCCAAGACACTTAGAAAACACTGTCACATGTGAGCTTCTTTACCATCCAATTGCAGGGGTCAAAATCAGTTTTCAGTGACGTCTCTAACCATTAACTATACATGCCCCAAGTGTCCCAGCCATGTGGGTCTCTGTCAGGATCAGCTTTGGACACACACCCTGAAGAAGGCCCAGGCAATGCAGCTCTGCACTCTGCTGTTTCCCTTTGACACCTTGAGTCACATTTCAGGATCACAAACGGCAACTCATGTGAAGGAAAACAGAAGTCACAGGGCAGGCTGCTAGATGAGGATCTGAACTTTGAGTCAACAAAGTTTGTGCAGGCTTTTTGGTTCAAAAAACTCCTGTCATAACTTACATCATCACTAGCTGCACCTGCCTAAATTTATCAGTATTGTACAAAGGAAAGAATGCTGACATTTCAAAACCATTTATTTTTTATCAAATAAACAGTTTTATAGACTTGCTTGGCCTGTATAAATATACTTTAAACTCAGAACTGCTAGTAAATATTCATCTCAGCCATTTTCATACTTCTCCAGGCACCTTACTGTAAGCTGTTCCTGCACATTGGAAAGTGTATCCTACACAATAATTAATCCGGAGAACTCACACAGTAGAGCACTGTGCTTTTAAATACTCCATACCTGTAAAAAGACCGTCAGGAAAAAAAATCCCCAACAAATTGCAGCTGGGCAAGGGCAAGTTCACCAACAGGCATGGCTTTAAACACATGAACAGCCTCCTCTAAAAAAAAGAAAACTTTCCAGTTGTGAGGATCTACCTGCATACGTGAGATCCTGCCTCTGATGCCAGACATATCCTTGCCACAGGCAGTGTGCAACATAAAAAAGCTGAGTTGTAAGAATTGTCAGCTCTTACACAGAAGGATCCAAGAAGTCATGAAGAGATTAATTTGAAGGAATACTTTTCATTTTATACTTTTAAATGTGCCTCTTCTCCTTTTGCCTCCAAAATGTTCTGGAACATCAGTTTGGTTTTTGGTCTCCTTGACCAGTGCACCTCCCACCCATCAGGCCAAGTTTAGAACATCCTGTGCTGTGCTGCCTTTCAACAGGCTATTGAGCAGCATCTTCTTTAAACCTTCCTCAAAGGCTGAACCAAAACTCCTCCCACACATCTGCAGATGTCAGCTCCTTTTCTCCCACTTCCCATCTGCCTGGCTGACTCCAGCCACAACCATTCACATCCCCAGCTACCACAGCCTGAAATCATCCCCACACCAAACCTTCAGCTGCTCCCTCCACTGCCCTTCCCCTAAAACCCCCTGAGCAACCACAACCTCAGGGACTGCTCAAGCAGTTTTAGTGCACAACTGCACAAACACAAATTCAGCCTCCACTGCACCCTCCTCTCCCCTGCTCACGGCAGCGGGGGTCACTGGGCAAAGCCCCTGCTCTGTCCCCGGGCACAGGGCAAGGCTGCTGCCCCTGCTCCTGCTGGGCTGCACCCACTCACACCAAATAAACCATTTCCTACTGTAGCTCATTCTTCAGCAAAGCACCCTGATAGCAACCTAGCATCAAGCTGCTGAAGCTCAAGTGACTAAAAGAGATTTTTGGGATTACTTTTCCCCCTCCACGCTGTCTTGCAGTGGTTAATTTTGTATCTGTGCCTGCTCCTCAGAGGATGCATTGCTCACTCCCCCTCACTCCAAAACAAATGAATGTGGCTTTAGATTGCAGCAGATGGGAGCAGCATGTTAAAACTAGAAGTTAATTCTAGGAGCAGCAAAAGCCAGGTACAAATATAACAATGCTCAGTGCATGCATCCATACGTGGAATTAACTGTGCTGGAAACACAGCAGGAGAAACTGTTTGTTTTTTTGTCTTGCTTTAACCTATCTGCCAAATGTTAAGAATCATACACTTTCATAATCACTAAACATATGAATAAAGTTGCGAAAAACAAAATTATGCAAACTCCAGTCTGATTATTATGACCAGCCTAGAGGCGCAGAAGAACACAGAGGTTTTACTCACCCGAGGACCTCTCTTCCCTGAAGGACCAGGTAAACCTGGAGGACCTGGAGGACCCTGGTGATAGAAAATCAAAGCAGTTGAGGCTAAAACCTGACACAAGGACAGTATCACAACTCCACATGAGACCAGTTTTGCTAACTGACAACCTTGTGCTCGTGCTGACCTCCTCAATTTGAAAACCAATTCTGAAATTACAAGGAAGTGTGTTTTTGATCTGACTGCAAATCAGATTTCTGTTTTGAAAGTATCTTGTGTCAGAGAAATTGGAGATAACAATCCGGATAGTAACTTTTACTCAAATGTATTGGTACTAAAGGAAGAAAAGATTCGATGAGGAAAGCAAGTGCAATGTATTTGTAAACAAAGGACAGAGAATAATTAAGGCTCTTCAATAAGCTTGCTGGCATACCAGACATTTCAGAAAGGTTGGAGTAACTGTGAAAAAATAAAACACTACCTCATAGAAATTACAAATATGAAATATAGAAAATAAATGTGGACAAATTACTGTTCAGTTTCCTATTAAAAGCTTTTACTAAGAATAACTGGTAGCCCATTTGCCCTTGTACATAACGAATATCATTCTCTTTAAAGATAATGCAGACTTTTCAAGATGCTAGTATATGATCAAATGTTTCTTTTGTAAATGAGTTATATTATTAGTCACCATATGAGACAGTGTAACAGCCCCTGCATATCTGGTTGTTTTGAACATAGAAACCTTTCTTTTTCTATACAATGACTGCTGTTCAGATTTGAAACCCCAGGATCAACTTCACTGCACTCAAATACAAATGAGTGCTCTAAACTAAAATCTGCACTACCTTATATTACATTTCCCCTATCAAATTAAGGGAAATTAAGAGCCCCAGCTGCAACAGGAGCCATGTACTTTCTGCAAGGGCATATGGGCATCAGCAAAGCCAGACCTCTTGGAGGAGGTCAGTGGATGGCAGCAGTCAGGGTTCAAGCTGCTCCTTCACCCAGGCTTCCTCACACTGCTCTGTAGGTAGGACACCCTCCCAGCTGAGACACCAGGCCAAACGCTGAGCACCACACTGCCCACCACCCAACAACAGAGCTGAAAACTGGCTGAAAGGAACACCAGGAAAACCAGAAGCGCTATTATGGTGGCTGAAATGACCAACAGGAAGGTTTTGCTAAACAGGGAAGAGATAAAAAAGGGAAGTGAGGAAGGAAAAAAAGACAAACAGCCTTGAGGGTTTTATTAGCAAGCAACATTTCATTAAGACAAAAGCTGGATTTTTGAAAACCTCCCGTTTTGCGTGATACTTTTTTTTCTTAGAAAGGTAATGTCACTGCAGAGAAGACAGTGCTGATTATGGAATTTAGGCATCGTCAAGCTAATGACATTAATTTGGCCAAAGTACAGATTACTTATGCACAGTTATGGGAAAAACACTGTTGTTCTAAGGAACTAAAAATATGAATTATTTCCTCTCCAATTAATCACAAGAAACATAGGAGTTTAAACGCAGTTGGGAATATCTGCATGTCCCTACATGCTACATTAAGTCACACTGAAACCCATACCTGCACTTTCCCCTCTGTGCAATTTAAAGGACACAAATCTGTGTAACAGCCTGGTCTTTAGATCAAACCATAACATGTCATGGTTTTAGCATAGGACATCCTCTATTCATTATGATTCCACAAATGCTCACTAACATCCTCATTTTTCTGAAGGAGAAAGACCCCATGTTTAATAGCACAAGAAACATAACAGGGAGATACATGGAAAACTCTTGACCTGACATTCTTGTCCAGGTTCAAAAATGCACTTGAAAGGGCACAGAGAGCTCCCACCCCACCCTGCTGAAGCAGTATGTTTTTAAAAACTCCCCCCAAAATGTAAGTTAAGTGATGCCTTTTGATTAGATAATTATCCTGGGACTACAGAAGAAAACATTTTTGTTAAGTGAAATAGTTGCAACCAGTGTGCATTCTTTTGTAATTTGTGTTCTTCTCTCTCCCTCTTTCAGACATTTCCTTAAAAATACATTAATAGCTAAATCCCATACACTCATTTTCTTAATAGAATCTTGCTGAGTATTAAGATCTTTGTTGCTGGTTTATTAAGATCTTTGTTGCTGGTTTATTGAATGAGGGCAGTGAGAACACTTTTCCTTATGTGGCTTCTAAATTTTTTTAAAACATTATCTGCTTCCTTTGCAACAGAAAACAAATAAAGGAACACCCAAATCCACCCACCCTTACTTTGATTACTCTAATTCAAACCTAACTATCTCTTTTCATACAAAAAGAAAATCACAAAAAAAGGAAAATCTAATCAACCAAACAAAAAAAGCAAGTGAAATTGTTTACTTCATGATATGGTTTAAAAATTTTAACCAAAATCTCACACAAGCACGAAGCATGACCTATCATATTTCCCAGGCTAAGCATGAACTGATGTTCTTTCTGGTCTGTAGCTTCATATATATGGGCACACTTCTATGTACTAAAAAGTTTATGAGCCTTGTGCACACAATAACAAAGGATTAACGAGTTTCTATTACAACCACTACTGTGCATTTGCAGTTGTATCAAAAATCACTTACCCTGTGAACTGAAAAAATAACTCAAAATCTTGTAAGACTGTTCTAAAAACCGTTTTCTATCCAGGTTTGCTTAACCCCATAACCTTGAATTGATTGCAGACTAGATTCTGCAGCTGGTCTATTTCTACAACTATAAATTTTGACTGCATTGCTCAACCAAGACCAGCACTCTTATTTGTGAGCTACATTGAATTAGCCTGCAATTTTATTACGTGAGCAGTCTCTGTAATTAGTATTTACAAATATCCAGCTGCATTCAAAATTTTAAAGAAGTCTGGATTGCCTACCACTTCACCAGAGGTGAATGTCTTGGATGTCTTTATATTCTTCCAGTAAATAAAAGTATATGACACTTACATTAAAATTACATGTGAGAAAAAGACACATTTAAGGCAGACAAATATTGGTACAATACAGCTGGGAGAAACCACAGTCACAGCTTTGGCATGCTTGGAAAGGTTTCTTTCAAAGCCTCTGTTAAACGTATGCTGCCTCAATATAGTAAAAAGAGTAATAAAGATAACTTACAGGAGGTCCAGTTTCCCCCTTTGGACCTCTGACACTTCCCCTTTCAAACATTTTGCCAAGATCTTCATAGTCATAAGCATAATTATCAATACCATTTGCATAAGTGTTTTCTGTATGATAAGTCTCATCAGCATCAAATGCACCTTCCTGCCCCGGATGGAGTTGATTATCCAGAGGGAGCTCAGCAGGCAAATTGTACGGGGTTGTGCTGAAAGTTTGCTGCTTTTTGTTTAGTACAACCAAATGCTGTTTTGCTTTTTCCATTCTCTTGCTTTTAGTTTTACTCTGTTTTACAGGGGACATCAGAGAAGGCTCACTATGTCTGCCTGCATCTTTTGTGGTATTAGCTGAACTATTTGGATATGATGCTGCAGGGGTTTTAGTGATGTTTCTTTTTCTGCTCATCTCCTGCTGCTGAAGAGCCAGATCGATGTTCTCCTGGAGTTCTGTTTGAGGCAAAGCTTCCAGCAACAGAGGTTTGGTCTCTGCAAACTCCCATACAGAAGCATTTCTTAACTCAAAACGGTCTGGTAAAAAGTGAATCTGAGCAACACTGGTGACAGGCATGTTTGATACTTCTTTCCATCTATAAGCTGATATATCTTCCTGGTTTTCCTCATCAATGATCATTGAAAAAGCATCCAGCCCATCTGGCAGAAGTGAAGCCCCACGCAGGGATCGATAGGTTTCAGCCTGGCGACACTGCTGCTTCACATACCTGCAGTAGTTTGCAGAGGCTTCTGCAGAGGGAATAATATCGAGCTGACATATAACTCCTTCAAAGCCGACAGACTGAGAGCTCATCCTTCCCAGGGTAAATACACCCTCTGAGTCAAATGTCTCTACTTCAGAAAGTACTTCACTGCTGTAGTACTTGTTTCCACACTCAGCAAACAGTGAGACAGTCTTGTCCCCAATGCCAATGGCAAATGAATGCCACTGCTCATTATGAACACAATAATCAAAGTACACGGGCTGCTTCCCGCCGGTGTACACCGCTACCTTTCTCGGTAGCAGCTGCACACCAAACTGCAGTCTGCTTTTGTTCCTAACACTGAAAAGAAAAGCATCACTGGCTCTGTAAGAGTACAACCCAACCAACAAGGTGAACTGATGCCCTAGATTTGACGGGATGACTTGAGGGACGCGGGACTCAATATGTGCATCACTGCTTAGCACCACTCCTGAAGCAGTTAGACGAACACCCTGAGGTAACAGAGAGGATGTTGAGGGCACTGCTGTGTCTGAAGGCTCTTGGACGTCTTTCACAAGGCCTAGTTGATGAAGAACATCTATTGCTGTGAAAAGAAATAAAGGCTGATTTAATTTACAAGCTCATACATTCAGATTCATATAAACAAATGTACACACAACATTTTACCAAATCTGTACCTCTCAGAGCATATACACTTCACCCAGTAAGGCCACCAAATCCCTCCTGAAAGGCATTGATCTTTCACATAAATCGAACAAATAATTAAAGCCAGAGCAAAATTTCCGTCTTAAAAAAAGCCCAGCCAAACTAAACAAACACACAGAAAGGTCCACAAAATGCCCATTGTAGGTAAATTCACTTATGAAAGTGAGAAATCCTCATTTGCTCTCTTCAAATTTTCCAGTGATCAGTGAATACACTTTGGTTAGTTCCTTATTTATTTAGCTAATCCTGTCTACTCTTTGAGCAGGAGTACTCTTTTTTTTAGAAAATCTTTTCTGCAAGAAACCTTCTGCAATAGATCCATCCTGTTGCTCTTTATAAAAAGTTCAAACCAAAGCACTGGAGGGAAGGGTTGCTTTGTTTATAAGAAAGGACAAGCTATTTATAGCACAGTAATGCCTCCTTTCCCTTCACACAGTTTACTTGTTAGAGCCACAGATAAGGTGAACTCTGGAGCAGTGGAAGTGGTGAGGAGCAAGGAAAAAGGAGAATTGTCAGGACCCAAGGGGTAGTGCTCCTGTCTTCTGGCTCATCCCTCCCCCTAAAGTGCACAAGGCTGCAGCTACCATGACAAGACATTGAATAAAAAATGCACTCCACGGCAAGAGACAGAGCAGCCAGCTGTCCTACTGATTGATATTCTATAGATTTGGCTTTGACTTATAGAAATCTGGATAGATCTTCCTACAGGGAAGAATGGGCAGTGGTTTAGTCACTGTTGGATTCTCTAGTTTCTCATTCAATGTGAGCTATGTTAAGCTTTTCCTTAGTCTGGGCCATACAGTGTCTCCATTTTTTACCTCGCTAAATAACTTCACCAAATGGGTAGAAACCAAATTATCTATCATCCTGATAAACTGAAATCCTATCTGTTCTGAGATAAGAAATCAAAGATACCTTTGGGTAAGTCAACAGTTGAAGGTGACCCAATTAATTTCTTATTGCCTAAATCAGATTTGGGCAAGCTGGAGTTGGTGGGCACAGATACCTTCCTTCAGAATGAATATAAAGACACTGTTACATCCCTTATGATGCAGCTGAAACACTACAAAGGCTTGAGTAGGAGCTAAACCACACATCCCCAGCAGCCTTTCTCCAGGACCTCAAAGTAAGATAGCATTTATGGCATTGATAGATTGATTGAAACTGCCTGCCTGAGTGTTTGTGAAATGTGCAGAAATATTGCAGATGTTGAAACAAAATGCAGTCACGGAAATATGAACAGTAATGGAACAAGAAGATCAGGAGCTAAAACATACTGAAAAGGCTGAAGAAACAACATTTGCTTGGCTTAGAGACAGGAAGGTTTGGGGGAATCTAAATAAAATTGTCCTTTGTCTGAATTGAGGCCATAGGGAAAACAGAGAAAAGCTGAGGAGTAACAGTCACAAGCTGCCACACAAGAAATTTCAGTTCCCTACAAAGAAAAAGCATTCCCATCACAAAAGTGGTCAAGTGCTGGACCGGGGGGCAGAGACATGGGATAATCTCAATTCTTGGAGATTTTCAAAGATCAGTTGGACAGAACCCAATAACCTGAAGTGACTTCAGCACATTGACTCTGACCTCAGCAGAAGTTAGGACCAGATGAGTTCAAGGTCCTCCTAACCTATATTTTAGGATTTTTTTTCACAAGGGGAAGCTGAAGACTAGTTTTCATAAAAAACATTGCACAGCAGCGTACGATATCATCTGTTTGCACCTCTCACTGGAACAACTTCAGAGAAACACCTATATTAAAAATTACTTGTAGTATCTAATAGTTGCACTGGTTAAAGAAGCCTGGCTGGGCAGACACAGGCACTTTCTATAGCATTTTGCTGAGGCTACTTTTGCTATGGACATGCTTATACTAAGTAAATGAAACTATCATAAGACACGACAAAAATTTAAAGAACAAAAGTTAAGGATTTGCTGCAATATTAAAAGAAAAGAGCCACTGAAACAAATGGATATTTACACTTTAAGTGGAAAAAAGATCACCTTTCCCAGATTCCCTTTCTCTGTTTACTGAATGTATTCATAGCAAACTTTAAGAATAGACAGATGTTGGCTTAGTTTCAGTGCTAAATTATGAGAAGTGCCTGAGATTTCCTTGAGAGTGATTTATAAGTTGGAACCAAACGCATCAACCTGAACACACTGTACATCTTGAAAATTCATTGCACACCTTGTAGTGTTTCTAGTCATGTTTGAGATTCACAGACGAGCCAAGACTATCCTGGCGAGTGGCCAGGGCAGACGGGGGTATGGAGAAAGAGTATTTCTGCAGAAAGTCCTGTGTGTGCCAAGTTCTCAAGATGTTTTGCCTCAGAGCAATTAATTCACCATGGCTGTATTTTTATCTGTCAGGCTGCTAATAGAGGTCAGGTTGGAGTAGAGCACCGAAGCACAGTGCCTCCGCTAATGAACCACCGCTCTTTGCCTGGTCTGCCTGCAGCTCTGCAGGAGAAAGCTGTGCTTGCACTGCCCTGGTGCAGGGAAGCTGGGAAGAAACACAGGTCCTGAGTTCTGGGCAACGCAGTCTTACGCATGCAAAGAGGCCCCAAGGCAGAATACACTGCTCCACTACTTCTGTGCACTGGCAGGGCCAGCTGACTGCACAAGGAGAACAGCTGCTAGTCTAACCTAAGGTTGTGTCTAAATACCACATCCTAACCTGAAATACTGGGCAAGCAGTTGCATTTTTTAAAATTTTTAATTACATATTTTTATTTTAAAATAGTAATGCATGTGATCGATCAAAAGTATTATAAATTAAAGTGTAAAATAAAAATCTTAAACTGGTTTTAAATAGTCAGCTAAAAATTACATTCAAGCCTATCATTAATAAAAGGCACCCTGCAAGCAAAATGGCCACATTTTTGGCAGTTCTGATTTGAAAAGAGCACATAGTTTAAATGTTATTAAAGAAAATCATCACCATGATGAGGAATAAGATTTTTTTTTTCTATTCTGCAAACAATGACAGGTCTTGAGAGAGCCAAACACAAATAAATATTGTGTGAAAAATGACATTAAATAAGTAAATATAAAGGAATTACTCCTTGCTGACTTGCTGCATGTTAACCCACTGTCAAGCCAAAAGACTGTTCCAAACTTTTTTGGCCAGTCATTTCACTTCTGGTCCAACATGCATATTTATTTTATTTTAAGGCTTTCAGAAGCTCTTGGCAGCACACTGGATTTTGGGAGCAGGCAACCCTCTCATTCTTCCTCTCAGCTTGACAACCACTATTTGCTTTACCTATCAGTTGTCAGTTTTCTTTGTTTACTCATGTCTGCAAAACATCTGTCTTCACTTACTGCTTATTCAACCCATTAGTCCCCCCTTCAACTTCTTGAAGGAAAGGTTGTTTTGGGTTTTTGGTGTCAAGTGCTTGCCTTCCACCTTTAGGAGATCTTTAAAAATTCACAACCTTACGGCATCATGAGGTAAGGCAAAGCCTTACACCGTCTTTGGCAAAAAGCCTTCTGACCCTCGTGTGGCACAAAAATAACCCCACAAAAGAACTGGGGAGGGATGAAGGGATTTGACTATAGGATTGTTTCACACACAGACTCCATTCAGTCCCTCTTGCTCATTTCCCACGTTGCTCCATACTCACGGCTACTCTCAAGGCAGGATCTCTGAGATGCTTTCCCTGTTTCAGCAATCTTAGTACACACATTTCTCCTTTTCCCTTGCCAGTGTGGTAAGGGAAAAGAAAAGGGCCATTCATCAATCAGCTCCACCAGAACCATGAGTAATTTTTCATCAGATTTGCCCATTTTCTAGGTGATGATGCATCTGCAGCTGGGTACAGTAGAGATACCTGGCTGCAACAAATGCTCTCCTGGATGCCAGATCAGATTACTGGCATAGGAAAGACACATTATTAGTGTGTGTCCTTGAGCCGCACTCAAAGTATTATTCCTAAAGTCTCAGTCTGTATCTTTACACATACTTCACTGAACACGGTTTATAGCAGCATACCAAACTGAACAACATGTGTCTTCCCAGGTAAAGCATGCAGAAGTCGTCTCCTCAGCTCAGGAGAGAAGGCACATTAATTAGCTAGCATCTTTGTGTTTGGCAGAATATTCTTTTTTCAAAACACAACTGCCAAGGAAGTCTAAAAACCAAGGTGTTAACATGTTCCTAATGGGCATGCAATCCTGTTCCTGGACAAACACTAAGCACCACAAATGTAATAACGCAGCTCTGCAGCTTACATACGGAAACTGAAGGATATACTTGAAATGCCCTCTGTTTTTTCTGAGGAGGTTTCCTTCTCTGAACCGCTTTTTCCATCTTTGTTTACACGCTGCCCAAATAAAGTGCAAGAGGAACCAAATTCACTCATGGGAAGAAAGTTGCATCAAGGTTCAACGCATCATTTTGATCCCAAGCAAGCATTTAAAGAAAATAAAGTCATGTATGGCACTTGTGCATCAAGGATGGAAAGGAGTTTCCATTCAGTAAGGTTTCTCGTATGGCTATCTAGAAATGTTGTTGAATAACAGTAATAACAATAACAACAAAATAATAATAGAAAAAAAAGGAAACTCCTTCATCTGCTGGTAACAAAATAAAAAAATAATTCAATATAAGCATGTTGAGACTGAAGACTTTATCCCATTTCTGCAAAGCTCTGTGCATGGAGGCATTCTCAGCCAAGAGGCAGGTAAGACTCAGTCTCCACCCACTCCCCTGCGTTGCTCACCCCCAGCCCTGCAGCTTTCACAGTCCTTGCCTGTAGGGCCAGTAAAAGGAATTTCCAGACTGAGGGACATGAGAAGTGAGAGAAAAGGTTTATTTCTTTGCAGAGGAGGAGGGTGGGCTGGAGGGATGAAGACACTCAAATTGTCACCCCACAGCTGTCTCTGGCATCCGCCACCTGCTCCTGCTACACCAGGAAACTGTAAACTGCCTCCCTAAAACTGCCTCTTCCCTTTCCATCCCTGCAGGCCTGGAGCAGGGCGGCCACACGCATCTAACAGTGCTGCCCCTCCTCCAGTGAGAACTTGGCTCAGCTATTATAAAAATCCAGGAAAATCCCATCATCACAAAAGCATATGGCCCCCATTGAGCTGGATGTGAAAAATCAACAACCAATCTTACCAGGCAAGCAATGGGCAACACTGGAGGGCAAAACTACAAAGGCAACGGGGGGGAAGGCGAAACAAAAAATCCACAACTGAAGGAAAAACCAAGCTTTGCCAATCTCTGGGAATGACAAGCAGGAAAAATGCATTGGTGAGAATAATGGTGGGAGGCTGCTGAGATATCCCAAAGGGCTCTAGCAAAACATTATCAGGAATGAGTCTTGCCTTAACCACGCAACCCATCTGTTTGCATTCAGATGAGTATTTGCAGTTACACACTCACCAGCCAAGGATGACCTGCTTCATGCTTCACCTGCACAGCAGAGGGCCATGGTGGAGAACTGATGCTGCCACTCTCATGGCAAATAAGTGACTAAATGGCACATTGGCCTCCACCACTTCGGGATGCTATCATTCCCACAACAGTCTCCAGAGCAAGCTGCACATCTGGTGCTGTTATAACAGCTGGCAGATTAAAAAAGAAACTAAAAACAAGACAATCCTCTTTCCTCACAACATCTGCATCTGAATGCAAGGCCAAATGAATACCAAATTTCACATTTTGCTCTAGCGATGCCAGCCTGTATTGTGCGCCGTGCTTTGCCTGCCTTAAGTGGAAAGGTAACTCAGTCATAGCTTGCCACCCCCAAGGACACCCACATGCAGAGAAGACACAATCAAAGCCTTTTCACTGTACAAGGCTTCTTTTTTATGAAGAGCTTGCTTAAATATGTAAGCAATTTCATAGACAGAAAATCTGAGCAATTTTCGAAAGGTCATCTTTTCCAAAACTGGTGCTTTAAACTTTTGCTCTCATTATGCTGTAATTGGTATTTTCTTTAAGTCACATGAATTAATGAACTGAACCCAAGGTCACAAGTAACAACAGCCATTTACTCTTTTCATCTACTAACATATTACACAAATGTCCTATTATGAACAAAGCATTCTCACCTTGTTTGGATACTTGTGCAACACCCACAGCTATACATGTTGCAATGAAAAGGAGAGCTTTCCTAAAAGGGAAAGAAAGGGAAAAAACATGTGAGAAAACATCTACAGTTTCAGAACTCCAAGGAATTAGAAACCTGATTCAAGATCCAAATGGCAGAATACCACTGACTTCAGCAAGTTCTGAATCAAAGCCATCACACTGTACAACTTTCCACTGATACTGAGAAGGTGCTTCACACAAAGATCAAGGTTGTGTATGCCCTTAGACAGAGCACATATATTTTACACTGGTTTTTATTAATAAAATGACTGCATCTGCTTTATATTTTCTTGCAGCAGCTTTCAAATATGAATGCTGCTATGCAGTAAATTTCTTCCTGGAAAGAAAAAAATGTTACCATAAAAAACCCATAAAATAAATGACAAATTAATTCCTGTAGAGATCATTAGATACTTTAGATACTTTTGATGTCCTATTGGTCTTCTCACTAGATCACATCACCTTCCCATAAGTGAAAATGTTGTCAAATTTTTGTTCTTGTATCATAAAATTTTATCATGTTACAAGCAAGTCATGCTCTTCACAAAGTAAAAACAAACCAACAAAACAAAAAAAAAATCACATTTCAGCTTATAAGTCCATGCTCAGGCAGAAGAGTGCAATACTGATAGCTATCACAGGCTCACTGCCCTGGTTTCAGCCAGCCAGATAATTTTCTTAGTAGCTGGTGGACGGTTGTGTTTTGGATTTAGTACGAAAATAATGTTGATAGCACACTGGTGTTCCAGTTTTTCCAACAAACATATATAAGATTTATCTAGATCATGCGCTCAAAATTCACTTTACAAGTGTTGAATGTTGTACAGACTACATTTTTACTGTGATTAAGAACAGATTGTTTGCTGTTTCTTAATTATTGTTTTAGCCAGATTAACATCTAATCACTCTCTTATCAGTGACTGAATCTTCTAATAAGTGAGAAATATATTTTCTGTTAATGTTGGACAACCAGGCACAGATGCCTGTAACTATTATAGTGACCTCTATCTACTCAGTTCTAAGAAGAAATATTTTAAAAATATCAGAAATATAGTTCTGACACTAAGTAATCAACTCACACTCAAGCCTCTTGCTCATTAATGTTTGTAACCTCGGCGATTTTTCATAATATGGAATGCTAGAGTGACTAAAAAAGTTTCCTGGACCAGGTCAGAGAGCACTTGAGTATCTAGATTCAAGTCTATTTGGAAGTAACACAGTTGCAACTAAACATATATAACTTCAGATCACCTAATTTTGCCAGCTAATTAGTCAGATTTTCACATGAAAAAAAAAAAAAAAAGGTAGGAAGAAAACACTACCACTCTCTTTACAGGAACATATGGTTTAAACAGAAAGAAAAGATCTGTAAGTACATGTGCATACACACAGAACGGTATTTAGTAAAAAGTCTTACTAATTCTTTAAAGGGTTTGGAGTTCAAACATTTCAGAAACATCCAAGTACATGAAAACCACAGAGCAATAGCCTGGCTTTATCAAGTGGATTTGTATATTGAGAGAGCTTAAATTTTGGCAAATAGAACAAATTATTACTTTAAGGAACAATAAGGTGCAGTAGTCACCATTGCCACTGTAAAATGGGAGATACATCATGTCTTTCAGAAGAAAATACACAGAACATATAGGATATTCAAAAATATGCATCAATGGTTTAGCTCTGATCACAGAGGGAGGGAAAGGTGGAAACTATGCCTCACACATCCCAACATGCTTGTAGGGGCATGTTGTTTAATTAACCACCACTACAATCCCTAGCTATTCCTCCCTTCAAGCTTTCTCCTGCTACAGCCATGAAATTTCTACTGGAGCAGTTCTGCTACTCCTAAAAAAGACCTAACACCAACTGTTGTCCAAACAGCTCATCCACTACAGTACACTCAGCTCATTTTTCAGGGTTCTAAAGCCCAGAATTCAAGTTCAAAGTTTCTGCATCACACAATGTGTCATCTTTTGATCAAATGGGAAGCTCAGTGACAGGAGACAGCTGTGCCAGAAACAAAGTCCATGCATTGCACTGTATCAGTTAAAATGCTGGACAATCCCTTTATTTCACCCTTATTATTTTCAAAGGTGCAAAATGGATTTGCCATTAAAAATCACATAAAACATTTTAGCTAGCTACAAAATAAGGATGCTCAAAGAACCCCAGAGCCCAAAATTTAAAGATGTCTCCTCTAATAATTACAACAGCCTCTTCTACTACACCAGCCAGGTACAAAGCTGTGTCTGTCAGGTGACAACTGCCTCTGTCACTTCCCAGCAAACATCGTAGGAAAGCAAGAAATCACAACATGTTCCCAGGGCTGTAAATTACACAGATGTAGCTGAATATACAGAAACATTTAGTCAGAAGTAAAGACAAATGTCTGGCTTACGCAGTGCTCTCAAGCTAATGTCAAGAACAGATGAGTTATCAACTAAGAGAAAAAACAGGGACCAGAGATAACCAGAGGGCTGGGGGTCCTCTAATGCGTGAGAAAAGTGAGACTTCCTTCCATCTTTTTTCACAAGTAGAATTTTTTGTCAATGAAACCATGTGCAACCTAATCCATGCAAACCCTCCCTCCTGGCTGAGATCACCACTCTGTACATTTGCAGAAGTCAGTTCTCAGTGTTCACTCTCACACCAGCACAGCCACTGAGACACCAGGCTCCAGGGACACACTGTACACCAGGCATAATGTGCATGTGGCTTGACCCATCATCTGCCATCGCTGCATGGAGCTTGGCTCCTTGTCTCAGCTGAGTCCACAGCTCCTGGAGATGCTGGGACACACCAAGAGAAAAATGCAGAATCATGTGGCGTGGAAGACTTCAGCTGACCCAAATGCTGGCTATTTTTTCCCCATTTAACATCACACCTGAAGCTGTTCCAATACCTAGGCTTTGGGGCATAGCCAAGGGGTCTCTCTTAAACTTCCTCCCCTTCTCCTACCTTTTCATTTGCTCTATTGTACTTGCAAGCATATCCTGAGGGTCACTATTGAATCATTTTGGAAGAAGGCACTACCAAATGAGACTGAGCTATTGTATCACTAAAAACTGAGTTTATCTTCCTGATAATCTTTGACATCTTATGGCCATTTACCTCTTCCTACAGAGTGGACAGCAACTATCTATGGGTTTTTTTTGCATTAGGGGTGATGGATGGATGAGAAAACTGACAAGCTTCAAAACAAGTTGTGGCAAGCTACAATGAAAAATTCCACCCTCTGAAGACTACCCAGCAGCATACAGAACGCAGGTATGGTCAGTGCACAGCAGTATCCTCTTCATTCCAGCCTAGTTTCCTAAATCTCAAGTTTAAAGGAAGAAATACCATCAGCTGGCTGCTAGGAAGGACAAGTGAACCTGCCTGCAGTGTGACTGCCACAGGTGCACTCAGTCCCACACTCCTCAGGGATGATGGTTTAAACACCAGCACCTGCCTCACACACTTCCTTCACTGCACCTGTCTGGGGACTGCTGAGGAGAATGGCACAGTTTGGGTCCATCAGGCTTGAGAAGGGCTTTGGAAAGGTCACAGCACCTTGTGGACAAAGATGCCCTGCAACTCTCAAATTTATCTTTCAAGATATAAAAAGAAATATAACTTTCTTTGCTACTATAATTAAATTAGCCAGCAGGTCCAGTGCTGCTTCCCAAATTTTAAAAGACCTACTAGCAACACAGTCTGAGGGGACATAACAGCCTGCAAAACCTCTCTGGTGTGACACTCACATGCCCTTTGGTCACAGATGGCACCATGCAATTAGCCATCAAGGGGGGAAGCTCCTGAATCCTTTGCCAAATTTCACAATTTGAATGAATGGAAAATGGGAGAAATACAAGTTGAGGTGAGAGGTAGAGGAGCATTGCCCTAAGAGGAGTTCTACAACAGGACTGGGAGCAAGAGAGAGGAAACTCCCTGCCTGGTGGCCCATTCTTTGGACTGCATCTGGCTTAAAATGAGAAACTACCACATCCAGAAGAACAGCCAACTCTGTTAGTATTTCTAAAAGAAAGGAAAAAAATGAAAAGGTGTGATTTTAGAACAGCTTTATGAGTAAATCTCTGATTGCTTACACTAGTTCTCTTCTCCAGATAGCATACACCATATTTTTCTGTATGAAGGGAAAAGTATATAACTTGAATTCCTTCTCATGTGAAATACTCTTCTTTCACAGAGTTTGTTTCTATATATTTTGTAGATCGTTCTTCAAATGTACTACAACTTAGTGCTTGCAAGAAACAAGGGTGACACAAGGCTGCTCATACTTTAAATATTCTGTCAATAAATGGGGTGAGAGATTTAGAAGTCATGCAGCTGTTTTATTTATTTAACCTGCAGACGCACCCCTATACATGCTTGACCTAATGGTGTTTCAAGGAAAAGGTGGTTGAAGTTGCAAGGGATTTACTGGTTTGACATGTGCTAAGGAAACCTGATCCTTTTGTGAGGAATTCTGGTTTCTTTATACAGGCAAGTGACCAGGTTGCTTGCTCTCTATAGAAGTAAATTAGTAAATATAGAAGCATATAGATATATTCTGAAGCTATCTCATATTTTGAACTTAGTAAACTCATATTTTGAACAGAGTAAACTGCATCTCTGCTACTGTACCTCTTTCCTGCAATGCAATTTATGTTTCTCCATCAGCAATAATCCTTTACAGATTTCGAATAAAACCATTCTTTGAAACTGCACTCAGACAATTTCTGAAGAAGTCCCAAAGACACAGCCATTAAAAACAGATCTCCTAGGAAGGCGACCTTCAGGAAGCCCCTTAACTGCTCACAAGCATTCAAGCACACCCAGATTATACACCAGGCACACTTTAGCAGCACAATCCTCCCTACAACACTAAGCAAATTCTTCTGTCCTGCTCAGAAGGCTCAGTAAACGTAAGACACAGTCAGAACAAAGTCAGCCGTTTATAAAGAGAGACACATACAAGTAACCTCTCTAATATCGTTACAACTATAAATTCAGTCATTTTACCGAGGCTGCTTTTAGGTACAGTGTAGAGAGCAGAGCTCTACCTTTGCATCACAGGTGAGGAGGCACTAGAAATACCTCTGCCAATTGCAAAAACATGCAAATACAGAACAGCTCATCTGGCTATCTCTGGTACTAAGAGAGCAGCCTTAGCTCTTGACCTTAAATTCTACATGCTTTTGCGTTTACTTGTTTGCCGCGTTTTACTAGCTAGGTACCAAAGGGGCGGAGGAGCTGCCAGGTTACTGCGGAACGCTGGGCCCCGGGATGCTCTCTCCCCCTCGGGGACCAGGGAGCACGGGCTCCCGGGTCAGGGGACACCAGAGCCAGGCTGCCCGGTGTGGGCGAGGGTAGGACGACACGAGGGTGCTGGACGGGACAGAGCACATCCAGAACGACACCAGGGTCGCGGAGGAGAGAGACGGGAACAGCCAGCGATACAGGCGGTCTCCGTCCGAGCAGCCGGCACCCCGCCGCTCCGCCGGGAGCCCCGCGGGGTTACGGCTGGCGCTCGGAAGGCAGAGATGGGGACACTGCCCGCCGGGCTCGTCGTCCCTGCCCGCGGTGTGAGCGAGCCGCAGCCCCATCCCCTGCCCGGCCCCGCGGCGGGGTGGCGGAGCGGTGCGCCCCGTCTCGCCGGCTCCCGCTTACGTTTGTGCCGCGGGAGAGATGCGTCCTCGCCTTGTGCTCTCGGCTCCCAAATGCATTTGTATGCATCTGCCCGGGCAGCGGAGATCCGAGGGAAAGCCGAGCGCCGCGCCGCCGCAGGGGCAGCTCCTGTCCATGAAAGCCCGCCGGCCCCGAGGTCTCCGCCGAGCTCCGCGCAAGCCCGAGGGCGGCCCGGCCGCGTACAGCCCGC